>NW_024415130.1:0-2413 GCF_014898765.1 Herpailurus yagouaroundi | reverse complement strand
TGTTTTTTATGTGTATGAATGTTAAGTATTATAGGTATAGAAAATGGTCAAATTTTAATTTTGTTTAGGATGAAAGAAAAAAGTAATGGTGAGGATGGGTCAGAAGACCTGGATTGCAGGTGAGAATATTAATTTTTTATACAATGTTTTGTGTATTTATCTTGTCAAAACTAACCTTGATTGCTCATACATTTAATAATGAAACTACTAATAATATCCAAAAATGCAATCCAAAATTCAATATAGAGTTATTTTACACCATATTGTTTCTTTCAAAAACTCCTGAAAATATTCTTAAAAGAAATACTAACTTCAATTAAAAAATTAACTGGCCCTTACTAACTAAAAGAATCTTCTAAAATCCAGAAGTTTGGACCAAATTTTGTGTGAAAACTGAGAAATGATAACAAGTTTCCTCAAAATTTGATTTTCAAGTGAATGATCTAGGGAAAAGAAAAAAAAATAGAGATTGTTCCTATAGAGATGCAAAAAAGCACCTGGCAGAATTGCATTTGCAAATCTAGAAGACTCTTTCTGGTCTAAAAGGAAAACAATTGCAAGTATATCGTTATTTCTCTAACTGAAGGAAGTATACAAGGAAAAGAGAGCACTGAATACAACACATTACTGAGGATTCAGACTGAAGATTTTTGTTTTGTTCTGTTTTGGTTTGGCTTGGTTTTTTGTTTTTGGTTTTTGTGGGGTTTTTTTTGTGAGCCACACTGACCTTATAAATGAGGGAAAAGTGTGAAGATGGCCCATCTGAAGGAGATGTAATGGGTGGAGTTACTAGCAGGTAGGGCAACAAATTGAAATTGGTGAAGTTTCAGGCTACCTCTGTTCTCTTCCAACATTAACTACGTTGATGGGTGCTTAGGTGTTTAACTTGTAAGCACCAAGGAAAAGCCTACTGTATTTATTGAATTTTGATGTAGAGGTAAGATTCCTATGCTTAAACAGATGGAAAAACATCTCATAGTATGTTCAGTTCAGAAAACTGTGAAGCAAATTCTATGAAATTCTGAGGGAGGACAACTATAACATGTGACTTCGGTATCTAGTCCGGCAGTGATCCAAATAATGGACCCAAGAGCAGCTGATAGAAATTTTAAATTATGTAAGAATTTAGGAAAAGTACAGACCTTGATAAATCTTGATTTTTTTTTTTTTAATTTTTTTTTTTCAACGTTTATTTATTTTTGGGACAGAGAGAGACAGAGCATGAAGGGGGGAGGGGCAGAGAGAGAGGGAGTCACAGAATCGGAAGCAGTCTCCAGGCTCCGAGCCATCAGCGCAGAGCCTGACGCGGGGCTCGAACTCACGGACCGTGAGATCGTGACCTGGCTGAAGTCGGACGCTTAACCGACTGCGCCACCCAGGCGCCCCATTGATTTTTTTTTTTTTTAAAAAAAAGGATATTAGGGGTGTCTGGGTGGCTCAGTTGGGTAAGCATCTGACTTCGGTTCAGGTCATGATCTTGCAGTTCTTGAGTTCCAGCCCCACATAGGGCTCTGTGCTGACAGCTCAGACCTGGAGCCTGCTTCGGATTCTGTCTTCTTCTCTTTCTGCCCCACCCCTGCTCACACACTCTCTCGCAAAAATAAATAAACATTAAAAATTAAAATAAATAGAGGGAAGATGGCGGCGTAGGAGGACGCTGGGCTCACCGCGCGTCCTGCTGATCACTTAGATTCCACCTACACCTGCCTAAATAACCCAGAAAACCACCAGAGGATTAGCAGAACGGAGTCGCCGGAGCCAAGCGCAGACGAGAGGCCCACGGAAGAGGGTAGGAAGGGCGGCGAGGCGGTGCGCGCTCCACGGACTGGCGGGAGGGAGCCGGGGCGGAGGGGCGGCTCGCCGGCCAAGCAGAGCCCCCAAGTCTGGCTTGCAAAAAGCGGAGGGGCCTGACGGACTGTGTTCCGACAGCAAGCGCGACTTAGCGTCTGGGAGGTCATAAGTTAACAGCTCTGCTCAGAAAGCGGGAAGGCTGGAGGACAAAGGGAAGGAGAGCTGCTGAGCCCCCGGACTACAGAGCTCAGTTTGGTGGGGAACAAAGCCGTTCGCCAGCGCCATCTCCCCCGCCCATCCCCCAGCCAAAATCCCAAAGAGAACCAGTTCCTGCCAGGGAACTTGCTCGCTCCGCGCAAACACCCAACTCTGCGCTTCTGCGGAGCCAAACCTCCGGCAGCGGATCTGACTCCCTGCTGCTGCCACAGGGCCCCTCCTGAAGTGGATCACCTAAGGAGAAGCAAGCTAAGCCTGCCCCTCCTGCCCCTGTGCACCTTGCCTACCCACCCCAGCTAAGACGCCAGATCCCCAGCATCACAAGCCTGGCAGTGTGCAAGTAGCCCAGACAGGCCACCCCACCCCACAGTGAATCCCGCCCCTAGGAGAGGGGAAGAGAAGGCAC
>NW_024415129.1:0-1748 GCF_014898765.1 Herpailurus yagouaroundi | reverse complement strand
GAAAAACTCAGAGCTTTCTCCCTGAGATCAGGAACACGACAGGGATGTCCACTCTCACCGCTGTTGTTTAACATAGTGCTGGAAGTTCTAGCATCAGCAATCAGACAACAAAAGGAAATCAAAGGCATCAAAATCAGGAAAGATGAAGTTAAGCTTTCACTTTTTGCAGATGACATGATATTATACATGGAAAACCCGACAGACTCCACCATAAGTCTGCTAGAACTGATATATGAATTCAGCAAAGTCGCAGGATACAAAATCAATGTACAGAAATCAGCTGCATTCTTATACACTAATAATGAAGCAACAGAAAGACAGATAAAGAAACTGATCCCATTCACAATTGCACCAAGAAGCATAAAATACCTAGGAATAAATCTAACCAAAGATGTAAAGGATCTGTATGCTGAAAACTATAGAAAGCTTATGAAGGTAATTGAAGAAGATTTAAAGAAATGGAAAGACATTCCCTGCTCATGGATTGGAAGAATAAATATTGTCAAAATGTCAATACTACCCAAAGCTATCTACACATTCAATGCAATCCCAATCAAAATTGCACCAGCATTCTTCTCGAAACTAGAACAAGCAATCCTAAAATTCATATGGAACCACAAAAGGCCCCGAATAGCCAAAGTAATTTTGAAGAAGAAGACCAAAGCAGGAGGCATCACAATCCCAGACTTTAGCCTCTACTACAAAGCTGTCATCATCAAGACAGCATGGTATTGGCACAAAAACAGACACATAGACCAATGGAATAGAATAGAAACCCCAGAACTAGACCCACAAACGTATGGCCAACTCATCTTTGACAAAGCAGGAAAGAACATCCAATGGAAAAAAGACAGTCTCTTTAACAAATGGTGCTGGGAGAACTGGACAGCAACATGCAGAAGGTTGAAACTAGACCACTTTCTCACACCATTCACAAAAATAAACTCAAAATGGATAAAGGACCTGAATGTGAGACAGGAAACCATCAAAACCCTAGAGGAGAAAGCAGGAAAAGACCTCTCTGACCTCAGCCGTAGCAATCTCTTACTCGACACATCCCCAAAGGCAAGGGAATTAAAAGCAAAAGTGAATTACTGGGACCTTATGAAGATAAAAAGCTTCTGCACAGCAAAGGAAACAACCAACAAAACTAAAAGGCAACCAACGGAATGGGAAAAGATATTTGCAAATGACATATCGGACAAAGGGCTAGTATCCAAAATCTATAAAGAGCTCACCAAACTCCACACCCGAAAAGCAAATAACCCAGTGAAGAAATGGGCAGAAAACATGAATAGACACTTCTCTAAAGAAGACATCCGGATGGCCAACAGGCACATGAAAAGATGTTCAGCGTCGCTCCTTATCAGGGAAATACAAATCAAAACCACACTCAGATATCACCTCACGCCAGTCAGAGTGGCCAAAATGAACAAATCAGGAGACTATAGATGCTGGAGAGGATGTGGAGAAACGGGAACCCTCTTGCACTGTTGGTGGGAATGCAAATTGGTGCAGCCACTCTGGAAAGCAGTGTGGAGGTTCCTCAGAAAATTAAAAATAGACCTACCCTATGACCCAGCAATAGCACTGCTAGGAATTTATCCAAGGGACACAGGAGTACTGATGCATAGGGGCACTTGTACCCCAATGTTCATAGCAGCACTCTCAACAATAGCCAAATTATGGAAAGAGCCTAAATGTCCATCAACTGATGAATGGATAAAGAAATTGTGGTTTATATACAC
>NW_024415128.1:0-2379 GCF_014898765.1 Herpailurus yagouaroundi | reverse complement strand
CCAAATAGATAAAATCATGAATGAAAATGGAATTATTACAACCAATCCCTCAGAGATACAAACAATTATCAGGGAATACTATGAAAAATTATATGCCAACAAATTGGACAACCTGGAAGAAATGGACAAATTCCTGAACACCCACACTCTTCCAAAACTCAATCAGGAGGAAATAGAAAGCTTGAACAGACCCATCACCAGCGAAGAAATTGAATCAGTTATCAAAAATCTCCCAACAAATAAGAGTTCAGGATCAGATGGCTTCCCAGGGGAGTTCTACCAGACGTTTAAAGGAGAGATAATACCTATCCTTCTCAAGCTATTCCAAGAAATAGAAAGGGAAGGAAAACTTCCAGACTCATTCTATGAAGCCAGTATTACTTTGATTCCTAAACCAGACAGAGACCCAGTCAAAAAAGAGAACTACAGGCCAATATCCCTGATGAATATGGATGCCAAAATTCTCAATAAGATACTAGCAAATCGAATTCAACGGCATATAAAAAGAATTGTTCACCATGATCAAGTGGGATTCATTCCTGGGATGCAGGGCTGGTTCAACATTCGCAAATCAATCAACGTGATACATCTCATTAACAAAAAAAAAAGAGAAAAACCATATGATCCTGTCAATCGATGCAGAAAAGGCCTTTGACAAAATCCAGCACCCTTTCTTAATAAAAACCCTTGAGAAAGTCGGGATAGAAGGAACATACTTAAAGATCATAAAAGCCATTTATGAAAAGCCCACAGCTAACATCATCCTCAACGGGGAAAAACTGAGAGCTTTTTCCCTGAGATCAGGAACACGACAGGGATGCCCACTCTCACCGCTGTTGTTTAACATAGTGCTGGAAGTTCTAGCATCAGCAATCAGACAACAAAAGGAAATCAAAGGCATCAAAATTGGCAAAGATGAAGTCAAGCTTTCGCTTTTTGCAGATGACATGATATTATACACGGAAAATCCGACAGACTCCACCAAAAGTCTGCTAGAACTGATACATGAATTCAGCAAAGTTGCAGGATACAAAATCAATGTACAGAAATCAGTTGCATTCTTATACACTAACAATGAAGCAACAGAAAGACAAATAAGGAAACTGATCCCATTCACAATTGCACCAAGAAGCATAAAATACCTAGGAATAAATCTAACCAAAGATGTAAAGGATCTGTATGCTGAAAACTATAGAAAGCTTATGAAGGTAATTGAAGAAGATTTAAAGAAATGGAAAGACATTCCCTGCTCATGGATTGGAAGAATAAATATTGTCAAAATGTCAATACTACCCAAAGCTATCTACACATTCAATGCAATCCCAATCAAAATTGCACCAGCATTCTTCTCGAAACTAGAACAAGCAATCCTAAAATTCATATGGAACCACAAAAGGCCCCGAATAGCCAAAGTAATTTTGAAGAAGAAGACCAAAGCAGGAGGCATCACAATCCCAGACTTTAGCCTCTACTACAAAGCTGTCATCATCAAGACAGCATGGTATTGGCACAAAAACAGACACATAGACCAATGGAATAGAATAGAAACCCCAGAACTAGACCCACAAACGTATGGCCAACTCATCTTTGACAAAGCAGGAAAGAACATCCAATGGAAAAAAGACAGTCTCTTTAACAAATGGTGCTGGGAGAACTGGACAGCAACATGCAGAAGGTTGAAACTAGACCACTTTCTCACACCATTCACAAAAATAAACTCAAAATGGATCAAGGACCTGAATGTGAGACAGGAAACCATCAAAACCTTAGAGGAGAAAGCAGGAAAAGACCTCTCTGACCTCAGCCGTAGCAATCTCTTACTCGACACATCCCCAAAGGCAAGGGAATTAAAAGCAAAAGTGAATTACTGGGACCTTATGAAGATAAAAAGCTTCTGCACAGCAAAGGAAACAACCAACAAAACTAAAAGGCAACCAACGGAATGGGAAAAGATATTTGCAAATGACATATCGGACAAAGGGCTAGTATCCAAAATCTATAAAGAGCTCACCAAACTCCACACCCGAAAAGCAAATAACCCAGTGAAGAAATGGGCAGAAAACATGAATAGACACTTCTCTAAAGAAGACATCCGGATGGCCAACAGGCACATGAAAAGATGTTCAGCGTCGCTCCTTATCAGGGAAATACAAATCAAAACCACACTCAGATATCACCTCACGCCAGTCAGAGTGGCCAAAATGAACAAATCAGGAGACTATAGATGCTGGAGAGGATGTGGAGAAACGGGAACCCTCTTGCACTGTTGGTGGGAATGCAAATTGGTGCAGCCACTCTGGAAAGCAGTGTGGAGGTTCCTCAGAAAATTAACAATAGACCTACCCTATGACCCAGCAATAGCACTGCTAGGAATTTATC
>NW_024415127.1:0-2346 GCF_014898765.1 Herpailurus yagouaroundi | reverse complement strand
TGTTATGCATTTCGTTTAAAGCGTTTTTCAGCTCCTCGTGACTGTTCCTTAGTCCCTTGATCTCTGTAGCAAGAGATTCTCTGCTGTCAGCTATACTGTTTTCAAGCCCAGCGATTAATTTTATGACTATTATTCTAAATTCACTTTCTGTTATATTATTTAAATCCTTTTTGACCAGTTCATTAGCTGTTGTTATTTCCTGGAAATTCTTCTGAGGGGAATTCTTCTGCTTGGTCATTTTGGATAGTCCCTGGCGTGGTGAGGACCTGCAGGGCACTTCCCCTGTGCTGTGGTGTATAACTGGAGTTGGTGGGCGGAGCCGCAGTCAGACCTGATGTCTGCCCCCAGCCCACTGCTGGGGCCACAATCAGACTGGTGTGTGCCTTCTCTTCCCCTCTCCTAGGGGCAGGATTCACTGTGGGGTGGGGTGGCCTGTCTGGCCTACTTGCACACTGCCAGGCTTGTGATGCTGGGGATCTGGGGTCTTAGCTGGGGTGGGTAGGCAAGGTGCACGGGGGCAGGAGGGGCAGGCTTAGCTTGCTTCTCCTTAGGTGATCCACTTCAGGAGGGGCCCTGTGGCAGCAGGAGGGAGTCAGATCCGCTGCCGGAGGTTTGGCTCCGCAGAAGCGCAGAGTTGGGTGTTTGTGCGGATCGAGCAAGTTCCCTGGCAGGAACTGGTTCTCTTTGGGATTTTGGCTGGGGGATGGGCGGGGGAGATGGCGCTGGCGAGCGCCTTTGTTCCCCACCAAACTGAGCTCTGTCGTCAGGGGCTCAGCAGCTCTCCTTCCCTTTGTCCTCCAGCCTTCCCGCTTTCTGAGCAGAGCTGTTAACTTATGACCTCCCAGCCGCTAAGTCGCGCTTGCTGTCGGAACACAGTCCGTCAGGCCCCTCCGCTTTTTGCAAGCCAGACTCGGGGGCTCTGCTTGGCCGGCGAGCCGCCCCTCGGCCCCGGCTCCCTCCCGCCAGTCCGTGGAGCGTGCACCGCCTCGCCGCCCTTCCTACCCTCTTCCGTGGGCCTCTTGTCTGCCCTTGGCTCCAGCGACTCCGTTCTGCTAATCCTCTGGCGGTTTTCTGGCTTAATAAGGCAGGTGTAGGTGGAATCTAAGTGATCAGCAGGACGCGCGGTGAGCCCAGCGTCCTCCTACGCCGCCATCTTCCCTCTCCCTAGTTTTTTTTTTTTTTTTTTTTTTTTTTTTTTTTTTTTATAAAGCATAGGCTTTGGGGTGCCTGGGTGGCTCAGTCGGTTGGGTGTCTGAGTTCGGCTCAGGTCATGATTTTGCGGTTTGTGAGTTCGAGCCCTGCGTGGGGCTCTGTGCTGACAGCTCAGAGCCTGAAGCCTGCTTAGATTCTGTGTCTCATTTTCTCTCTGCCCCTCCCCAACTTGTGCTCTGTCTTTGTCTCTCAAAAATAAATAAATGTAAAAAAAAATTTTTGTTTTGAAATTTATTGTCAAATTGGTTTCCATACAACACCCAGTGCTCATCCCAAAAGGTGCCCTCCTCAATACCCATCACCGACCCTCCCCTCCCTCCCACCCCCCATCAACCCTCAGTTTGTTCTCAGTTTTTAAGAGTCTCTTATGCTTTGGCTCTCACCCACTCTAACCTCTTTTTTTTTTTTTTTCCTTCCCCTCCCGCATGGGTTTCTGTTAAGTTTCTCAGGATCCACATAAGAATGAAAACATATGGTATCTGTCTTTCTCTATATGGCTTATTTCACTTAGCATAACACTGTCCAGTTCCATCCGCATTGCTACAAAGGGCCATATTTCATTCTTTCTCATTGCCACGTAGTACTCCATTGTGTATATAAAGCACAATTTTTTTGTCCACTCATCAGTTGATGGACATTTAGGCTCTTTCCATAATTTGGCTATTGTTGAAAGTGCTGCTATAAACATTGGGGTACAAGTGCCCCTATGCATCAGCACTTCTGTATCCCTTGGGTAAATTCCTAACAGTGCTACTGCTGGGTCATAGGGTAGGTCTATTTTTAATTTTCTGAGGAACCTCCACACTGTTTTCCAGAGTGGCTGCACCAATTTGCATTCCCACCAACAGTGCAAGAGGGTTCCCATTTCTCCACATCCTCTCCAGCATCTATAGTCTCCTGATTTGTTCATTTTGGCCACTCTGACTGGTGTGAGGTGCTATCTGAGTGTGGTTTTGATTTGTATTTCCCTGATGAGGAGCGACATTGAGCATCTTTTCATATGCCTGTTGGCCTTCCGGATGTCTTCTTTAGAGAAGTGTCTTTTCATGTTTCCTGCCCATTTCTTCACTGGATTATTTGTTTTTCAGGTGTGGAGTTTGGTGAGCTCTTTATAGATTTTGGATACTAGCCCTT
>NW_024415126.1:0-2602 GCF_014898765.1 Herpailurus yagouaroundi | reverse complement strand
AATACCCATCACCCACCCTCTCCTCCCTCCCACCCCCCATCAACCCTTAGTTTGTTCTCAGTTCTCAACAGTCTCTTATGCTTTGGCTCTCTCCAACTCTAACCTCTTTTTTTTCTTTTTTTTTTTTTTCCTTCCCCTCCCCCATGGGTTCCTGTTAAGTTTCTCAGGATCCACATAAGAGTGAAACCATATGGTATCTGTCTTTCTCTGTATGGCTTATTTCACTTAGCATCACACTCTCCAGTTCCATCCACGTTGCTACAAAAGGCCATATTTCATTTTTTCTCATTGCCACGTAGTATTCCATAGTGTATATAAACCACAATTTCTTTATCCATTCATCAGTTGATGGACATTTAGGCTCTTTCCATAATTTGGCTATTGTTGAGAGTGCTGCTATGAACATTGGGGTACAAGTGCCCCTATGCATCAGTACTCCTGTGTCCCTTGGATAAATTCCTAGCAGTGCTATTGCTGGGTCATAGGGTAGGTCTATTTTTAATTTTCTGAGGAACCTCCACACTGCTTTCCAGAGCGGCTGCACCAATTTGCATTCCCACCAACAGTGCAAGAGGGTTCCCGTTTCTCCACATCCTCTCCAGCATCTATAGTCTCCTGATTTGTTCATTTTGGCCACTCTGACTGGCGTGAGGTGATATCTGAGTGTGGTTTTGATTTGTATTTCCCTGATAAGGAGCGACGCTGAACATCTTTTCATGTGCCTGTTGGCCATCCGGATGTCTTCTTTAGAGAAGTGTCTATTCATGTTTTCTGCCCATTTCTTCACTGGGTTATTTGCTTTTCGGGTGTGGAGTTTGGTGAGCTCTTTATAGATTTTGGATACTAGCCCTTTGTCCGATATGTCATTTGCAAATATCTTTTCCCATTCCGTTGGTTGCCTTTTCGTTTTGTTGGTTGTTTCCTTTGCTGTGCAGAAGCTTTTTATCTTCATAAGGTCCCAGTAATTCACTTTTGCTTTTAATTCCCTTGCCTTTGGGGATGTGTTGAGTAAGAGGTTGCTACGGCTGAGGTCAGAGAGGTCCTTTCCTGCTTTCTCCTCTAAGGTTTTGATGGTTTCCTGTCTCACATTCAGGTCCTTTATCCATTTTGAGTTTATTTTTGTGAATGGTGTGAGAAAGTGGTCTAGTTTCAACCTTCTGCATGTTGCTGTCCAGTTCTCCCAGCACCATTTGTTAAAGAGACTGTCTTTTTTCCATTGGATGTTCTTTCCTGCTTTGTCAAAGATGAGTTGGCCATACGTTTGTGGGTCTAGTTCTGGGGTTTCTATTCTATTCCATTGGTCTATGTGTCTGTTTTGGTGCCAATACCATGCTGTCTTGATGATGACAGCTTTGTAGTAGAGGCTAAAGTCTGGGATTGTGATGCCTCCTGCTTTGGTCTTCTTCTTCAAAATTACTTTGGCTATTCGGGGCCTTTTGTGGTTCCATATGAATTTTAGGATTGCTTGTTCTAGTTTCAAAAAGAATGCTGGTGCAATTTTGATTGGGATTGCATTGAATGTGTAGATAGCTTTGGGTAGTATTGACATTTTGACAATATTTATTCTTCCAATCCACGAGCAGGGAATGTCTTTCCATTTCTTTAAATCTTCTTCAATTACCTTCATAAGCTTTCTATAGTTTTCAGCATACAGATCCTTTACATCTTTGGTTAGATTTATTCCTAGGTATTTTATGCTTCTTGGTGCAATTGTGAATGGGATCCGTTTCTTTATTTGTCTTTCTGTTGCTTCATTGTTAGTGTATAAGAATGCAACTGATTTCTGTACATTGATTTTGTATCCTGCAACTTTGCTGAATTCATGTATCAGTTCTGGCAGACTTTTGGTGGAGTCTATCGGATTTTCCATGTATAATATCATGTCATCTGCAAAAAGCGAAAGCTTCACTTCATCTTTGTCAATTTGGATGCCTTTGATTTCCTTTTGTTGTCTGATTGCTGATGCTAGAACTTCCAGCACTATGTTAAACAACAGCGGTGAGAGTGGGAATCCCGGTCGTGCTCCTGATCTCAGGGAAAAAGCTCTCAGTTTTTCCCCATTGAGGATGATGTTAGCTGTGGGCTTTTCATAAATGGCTTTTATGCTCTTTAAGGATGTTCCTTCTATCCCGACTTTCTCAAGGGTTTTTATTAAGAAAGGGTGCTGGATTTTGTCAAAGGCCTTTTCTGCATCGATTGACAGGATCATATGGTTCTTCTCTTTTTTTTTTGTTAATGTGATGTGTCACGTTGATTGATTTGCGATTGTTGAACCAGCCCTCCATCCCAGGAATGAATCCCACTTGATCATGGTGAATAATTCTTTTTATATGCCGTTGAATTCGATTTGCTAGTATCTTATTGAGAATTTTTGCATCCATATTCATCAGGGATATTGGCCTGTAGTTCTCTGTTTTTACTGGGTCTCTGTCTGGTTTAGGAATCAAAGGAATACTGGCTTCATAGAATGAGTCTGGAAGTTTTCCTTCCCTTTCTATTTCTTGGAATAGCTTGAAAAGGATAGGTATTATCTCTGCTTTAAACGTCTGGTAGAACTCCCCTGGGAAGCCATCTGGTCCTGGACTCTTATTTGTTGGGAGAT
>NW_024415125.1:0-1085 GCF_014898765.1 Herpailurus yagouaroundi | reverse complement strand
CCAATCAAAATTGCACCAGCATTCTTCTCGAAACTAGAACAAGCAATCCTAAAATTCATATGGAACCACTAAAGTCCCCGAATAGCCAAAGGAATTTTGAAGAAGAAGACAAAAGCAGGAGGCATCACAATCCCAGACTTTAGCCTCTACTACAAAGCTGTCATCATCAAGACAGCATGGTATTGGCACAAAAACAGACACATAGACCAATGGAATAGAATAGAAACCCCAGAACTAGACCCACAAACGTATGGCCAACTCATCTTTGACAAAGCAGGAAAGAACATCCAATGGAAAAAAGACAGTCTCTTTAACAAATGGTGCTGGGAGAACTGGACAGCAACATGCAGAAGGTTGAAACTAGACCACTTTCTCACACCATTCACAAAAATAAACTCAAAATGGATCAAGGACCTGAATGTGAGACAGGAAACCATCAAAACCTTAGAGGAGAAAGCAGGAAAAGACCTCTCTGACCTCAGCCGTAGCAATCTCTTACTCGACACGTCCCCAAAGGAAGGGAATTAAAAGCAAAAGTGAGTTACTGGGACCTTATGAAGATAAAAAGCTTCTGCACAGCAAAGGAAACAACCAACAAAACTAAAAGGCAACCAACGGAATGGGAAAAGATATTTGCAAATGACATATCGGACAAAGGGCTAGTATCCAAAATCTATAAAGAGCTCACCAAACTCCACACCCAAAAAGCAAATAACCCAGTGAAGAAATGGGCAGAAAACATGAATAGACACTTCTCTAAAGAAGACATCCGGATGGCCAACAGGCACATGAAAAGATGTTCAGCGTCGCTCCTTATCAGGGAAATACAAATCAAAACCACACTCAGGTATCACCTCACGCCAGTCAGAGTGGCCAAAATGAACAAATCAGGAGACTATAGATGCTGGAGAGGATGTGGAGAAACGGGAACCCTCTTGCACTGTTGGTGGGAATGCAAATTGGTGTAGCCACTCTGGGAAGCAGTGTGGAGGTTCCTCAGAAAAGTAAAAATAGACCTACCCTATGACCCAGCAATATCACTGCTAGGAATTTATCCAAGGGACACAGGAGTACTGATGCATAGG
>NW_024415124.1:0-2418 GCF_014898765.1 Herpailurus yagouaroundi | reverse complement strand
TTAGCTGTGGGCTTTTCATAAATGGCTTTTATGATCTTTAAGTATGTCCCTTCTATCCCGACTTTCTCAAGGGTTTTTATTAAGAAAGGGTGCTGGATTTTGTCAAAGGCCTTTTCTGCATCGATTGACAGGATCATATGGTTTTTCTCTTTTTTTTTGTTGTTAATGTGATGTATCACGTTGATTGATTTGCGAATGTTGAACCAGCCCTGCATCCCAGGAATGAATCCCACTTGATCATGGTGAATAATTCTTTTTATATGCCGTTGAATTCGATTTGCTAGTATCTCATTGAGAATTTTTGCATCCATATTCATCAGGGATATTGGCCTGTAGTTCTCTTTTTTTACTGGGTCTCTGTCTGGTTTAGGAATCAAAGTAATACTGGCTTCATAGGATGAGTCTGGAAGTTTTCCTTCCCTTTCTATTTCTTGGAATAGCTTGAGAAGGATAGGTATTATCTCTGCTTTAAACGTCTGGTAGAACTCCCCTGGGAAGCCATCTGGTCCTGGACTCTTATTTGTTGGGAGATTTTTGATAACCGATTCAATTTCTTCGCTGGTTATGGGTCTGTTCAAGCTTTCTATTTCCTCCTGATTGAGTTTTGGAAGAGTGTGGGTGTTCAGGAATTTGTCCATTTCTTCCAGGTTGTCCAATTTGTTGGCATATAATTTTTCATAGTATTCCCTGATAATTGTTGGTATCTCTGAGGGATTGGTTGTAATAATTCCATTTTCATTCATGATTTTATCTATTTGGGTCATCTCCCTTTTCTTTTTGAGAAGCCTGGCTAGAGGTTTGTCAATTTGGTTTATTTTTTCAAAAAACCAACTCTTGGTTTCGTTGATCTGCTCTACAGTTTTTTTAGATTCTATATTGTTTATTTCTGCTCTGATCTTTATTATTTCTCTTCTTCTGCTGGGTTTAGGCTGCCTTTGCTGTTCTGCTTCTATTTCCTTTAGGTGTGCTGTTAGATTTTGTATTGGGGATTTTTCTTGTTTCTTGAGATAGGCCTGGATTGCAATGCATTTTCCTCTCAGGACTGCCTTCGCTGCGTCCCAAAGCATTTGGATTGTTGTATTTTCATTTTCGTTTGTTTCCATATATTTTTAAATTTCTTCTCGAATTGCCTGGTTGACCCACTCATTCGTTAGTAGGGTGTTCTTTAACCTCCATGCTTTGGGAGGTTTTCCAGACTTTTTTCTGTGGTTGATTTCAAGCTTCATAGCATTGTGGTCTGAAAGTATGCATGGTATGATTTCAATTCTTGTAAACTTATGAAGGGCTGTTTTGTGACCCAGTATATGATCTATCTTGGAGAATGTTCCATGTGCACTCGAGAAGAAAGTCTATTCTGTTGCTTTGGGATGCAGAGTTCTAAATATATCTGTCAAGTCCATCGGATCCAATGTCTCATTCAGGGCCCTTGTTTCTTTATTGACCGTGTGTCTAGATGATCTATCCATTTCTGTAAGTGGAGTGTTAAAGTCCCCTGCAATTACCACATTCTTATCAATAAGGTTGCTTATGTTTATGAGTAATTGTTTTATATATTTGGGCGCTCCGGTATTCGGCGCATAGACATTTATAATTGTTAGCTCTTCCTGATGGATAGACCCTGTCACTATTATATAATGTCCTTCTTCATCTCTTGTTCCAGCCTTTAATTTAAAGTCTAGTTTGTCTGATATAAGTATGGCTACTCCAGCTTTCTTTTGGCTTCCAGTAGCATGATAAATAGTTCTCCATCCCCTCACTCTCAATCTAAAGGTGTCCTCAGGTCTAAAATGAGTCTCTTGTAGACAGCAAATAGATGGGTCTTGTTTTTTATCCATTCTGATACCCTATGTCTTTTGGTTGGTGCATTTAATCCATTTACATTCAGTGTTATTATAGAAAGATGTGGGTTTAGAGTCATTGTGATGTCTGTATGTTTTATGCTTGTAGTGATGTCTCTGGTACTTTGTCTCACAGGGTCCCCCTTAGGATCTCTTGTAGGGCTGGTTTAGTGGTGACAAATTCCTTCAGTTTTTGTTTGTTTGGGAAGACCTTTATCTCTCCTTCTATTCTAAATGACAGACTTGCTGGATAAAGGATTCTCGGCTGCATATTTTTTTCTGTTTAGCAAACTGAAAATCTCGTGCCAATTCTTTCTGGCCTGCCAAGTTTCAAAAGAGAGATCAGTCACGAGTCTTGTAGGTCTCCCTGTATATGTGAGGGCACGTTTACCCCTTGCTGCTTTCAGAATTTTCTCTTTATCCTTGTATTTTGCCAGTTTCACTATGATATGTCGTGCAGAAGATCGATTCAAGTTACGTCTGAAGGGAGTTCTCTGTGCCTCTTGGATTTCAATGCCTTTTTCCTTCCCCAGTTCAGGGAAGTTCTCAGCTATTATTTCTTCAAGTACCCCTTCAGCAC
>NW_024415123.1:0-1447 GCF_014898765.1 Herpailurus yagouaroundi | reverse complement strand
GGTTTTGATGGTTTCCTGTCTCACATTCAGGTCCTTGATCCATTTTGAGTTTATTTTTGTGAATGGTGTGAGAAAGTGGTCTAGTTTCAACCTTCTGCATGTTGCTGTCCAGTTCTCCCAGCACCATTTGTTAAAGAGACTGTCTTTTTTCCATTGGATGTTCTTTCCTGCTTTGTCAAAGATGAGTTGGCCATACGTTTGTGGGTCTAGTTCTGGGGTTTCTATTCTATTCCATTGGTCTATGTGTCTGTTTTTGTGCCAGTACCATGCTGTCTTGATGATGACAGCTTTGTAGTAGAGGCTAAAGTCTGGGATTGTGATGCCTCCTGCTTTGGTCTTCTTCTTCAAAATTACTTTGGCTGTTCGGGGCCTTTTGTGGTTCCATATGAATTTTAGGATTGCTTGTTCTAGTGTCGAGAAGAATGCTGCTGCAATTTTGATTGGGATTGCATTGAATGTGTAGATAGCTTTGGGTAGTATTGACATTTTGACAATATTTATTCTTCCAATCCATGAGCAGGGAATGTCTTTCCATTTCTTTAAATCTTCTTCAATTACCTTCATAAGCTTTCTATAGTTTTCAGCATACAGATCCTTTACATCTTTGGTTAGATTTATTCCTAGGTATTTTATGCTTCTTGGTGCAATTTTGAATGGGATCAGTTTCTTTATTTGTCTTTCTGTTGCTTCATTGTTAGTGTATAAGAATGCAACTGATTTCTGTACATTGATTTTGTATCCTGCAACTTTGCTGAATTCATGTATCAGTTCTAGCAGACTTTTGGTGGAGTCTATCGGATATTCGATGTATAATATCATGTCATCTGCAAAAAGCGAAAGCTTGACTTCATCTTTGCCAATTTGGATGCCTTTGATTTCCTTTTGTTGTCTGATTGCTGATGCTAGAACTTCCAGCACTATGTTAAACAACAGCGGTGAGAGTGGGCATCCCTGTCGTGTTCCTGATCTCAGGGAAAAAGCTCTCAGTTTTTCCCCGTTGAGGATGATGTTAGCTGTGGGCTTTTCATAAATGGCTTTTATGATCTTTAAGTATGTTCCTTCTATCCCGACTTTCTGAAGGGTTTTTATTAAGAAAGGGTGCTGGATTTTGTCAAAGGCCTTTTCTGCATCGATTGACAGGATCATATGGTTTTTCTCTTTTTTTTTGTTAATGTGATGTATCACGTTGATTGATTTGCAAATGTTGAACCAGCCCTGCATCCCAGGAATGAATCCCACTTGATCATGGTGGATAATTCTTTTTATATGCTGTTGAATTCGATTTGCTAGTATCTTACTGAGAATTTTTGCATCCATATTCATCAGGGATATTGGCCTGTAGTTCTCTTTTTTTTACTTGGTCTCTGTCTGGTTTAGGAATCAAAGTAATACTGGCTTCCTAGAATGAGTCTGGAAGTTTTCCTTCCCTTTCTATTTCTTGGAATAG
>NW_024415122.1:0-2522 GCF_014898765.1 Herpailurus yagouaroundi | reverse complement strand
AGACTTTAAATTAAAGGCTGTAACAAGAGATGAAGAAGGACATTATATAATAGTGACAGGGTCTATCCATCAGGAAGAGCTAACAATTATAAATGTCTATGCGCCAAATACCGGAGCGCCCAAATATATAAAACAATTACTCATAAACACAAGCAACCTTATTGAGAAGAATGTGGTAATTGCAGGGGATTTTAACACCCCATACAGAAATGGATAGATCATCTAGATACACGGTCAATAAAGAAACAAGGGCCCTGAATGAGACATTGGATCAGATGGACTTGACAGATCTATTTAGAACTCTGCATCCCAAAGCAACAGAATATACTTTCTTCTCGAGTGCACATGGAACATTCTCCAAGATAGATCATATACTGGGTCACAAAACAGCCCTTCATAAGTTTACAAGAATTGAAATCATACCATGCATACTTTCAGACCACAATGCTATGAAGCTTGAAATCAACCACAGAAAAAAGACTGGAAAACCTCCAAAAGCATGGAGGTTAAAGAACACCCTACTAACGAATGAGTGGGTCAACCAGGTAATTCGAGAAGAAATTAAACAATGTATGGAAACAAACGAAAATGAAAAGACAACAATCCAAATGCTTTGGGACGCAGCGAAGGCAGTCCTGAGAGGAAAATACATTGCAATCCAGGCCTATCTCAAGAAACAAGAAACATCCCAACAGCACACCTAAAGGAAATAGAAGCAGAACAGCAAAGGCAGCCTAAACCCAGCAGAAGAAGAGAAATAATAAAGATCAGAGCAGAAAGAAACAATATAGAATCTAAAAAAACTGTAGAGCAGATCAACGAAACCAAGAGTTGGTTTTTTGAAAAAATAAACCAAATTGACAAACCTCTAGCCAGGCTTCTCAAAAAGAAACGGGAGATGACCCAAATAGATAAAATCATGAATGAAAATGGAATTATTACAACCAATCCCTCAGAGATACAAACAATCATCAGGGAATACTATGAAAAATTATATGCCAACAAATTGGACAACTTGGAAGAAATGGACAAATTCCTGAACACCCACACTCTTCCAAAACTCAATCAGGAGGAAATAGAAAGCTTGAACAGACCCATCACCAGCGAAGAAATTGAATCGGTTATCAAAAATCTCCCAACAAATAAGAGTCCAGGACCAGATGGCTTCCCAGGGGAGTTCTACCAGACGTTTCAAGCAGAGATAATACCTATCCTTCTCAAGCTATTCCAAGAAATAGAAAGGGAAGGAAAACTTCCAGACTCATTCTATGAAGCCAGTATTACTTTGATTCCTAAACTAGACAGAGACCCAGTAAAAAAAGAGAACTACAGGCCAATATCCCTGATGAATATGGATGCCAAAATTCTCAATAAGATACTAGCAAATCGAATTCAACGGCATATAAAAAGAATTGTTCACCATGATCAAGTGGGATTCATTCCTGGGATGCAGGGCTGGTTCAACATTCGCAAATCAATCAACGTGATCCATCACATTAACAAAAAAAAAGAGAAAAACCATATGATCCTGTCAATCGATGCAGAAAAGGCCTTTGACAAAATCCAGCACCCTTTCTTAATAAAAACCCTTGAGAAAGTCGGGATAGAAGGAACATACTTAAAGATCATAAAAGCCATTTATGAAAAGCCCACAGCTAACATCATCCTCAATGGGGAAAAACTGAGAGCTTTTTCCCTGAGATCAGGAACACGACAGGGATGCCCACTCTCACCGCTGTTGTTTAACATAGTGCTGGAAGTTCTAGCATCAGCAATCAGACAACAAAAGGAAATCAAAGGCATCAAAATTGGCAAAGATGAAGTCAAGCTTTCGCTTTTTGCAGATGACATGATATTATACATGGAAAATCCGACAGACTCCACCAAAAGTCTGCTAGAACTGATCCATGAATTCAGCAAAGTTGCAGGATACAAAATCAATGTACAGAAATCAGTTGCATTCTTATACACTAACAATGAAGTAACAGAAAGACAAATAAGGAAACTGATCCCATTCACAATTGCACCAAGAAGCATAAAACACCTAGGAATAAATCTAACCAAAGATGTAAAGGATCTGTATGCTGAAAACTATAGAAAGCTTATGAAGGTAATTGAAGAAGATTTAAAGAAATGGAAAGACATTCCCTGCTCATGGATTGGAAGAATAAATATTGTCAAAATGTTAATACTACCCAAAGCTATCTACACATTCAATGCAATCCCAATCAAAATTGCACCAGCATTCTTCTCAAAACTAGAACAAGCAATCCTAAAATTCATATGGAACCACAAAAGGCCCCGAATAGCCAAAGCAATTTTGAAGAAGAAGACCAAAGCAGGAGGCATCACAATCCCAGACTTTAGCCTCTACTACAAAGCTGTCATCATCAAGACAGCATGGTATTGGCACAAAAACAGACACATAGACCAATGGAATAGAATAGAAACCCCAGAACTAGACCCACAAACGTATGGCCAACTCATCTTTGACAAAGCAGGAAAGAACATCCAATGGAAAA
>NW_024415121.1:0-1351 GCF_014898765.1 Herpailurus yagouaroundi | reverse complement strand
GTTACAGGGTTTCATGCACTTGCCTTCTCATTAAGACTCACCTTGAGGGGCGCCTGGGTGGCGCAGTCGGTTAAGCGTCCGACTGCAGCCAGGTCACGATCTCGCGGTCCGTGAGTTCGAGCCCCGCGTCAGGCTCTGGGCTGATGGCTCGGAGCCTGGAGCCTGTTTCCGATTCTGTGTCTCCCTCTCTCTCTGCCCCTCCCCCGTTCATGCTCTGTCTCTCTCTGTCCCAAAAATAAATAAACATTGAAAAAAAAAATTTTTAAAAAGACTCACCTTGAGCCCTTGTTTAAAATCTGTAGATTTTTGGGTCCTTCTCTTGGATATCAGTAATTAAGGAGCAGAGCTCAGGACGATCAGCAGGTGTCTTGGGGGCTCTGATGAGTTCTGGAAAGCACTGCCACGGAGAATTTGCTGAACTGAGTGAGTGATCATTTTTCTAGGTCTTACACCTTCTAAAGTACAGTTGCCCCTTGGACAACACAGGAGTTAGGGGCCCTGACCCCACACGCACTTGAAAATCTGTATATAACTTTTGACTCCCCCCTGGAGGTAACTACTGTATGGAGGACTTACTGATAACATAAAGTCAATTAATACGTATTTTGTATATTACACATATTACACCCTGTATGACAGTAAAATAAGCTAAAGAGAAACCAGTTATTAAAATCATAAGGAGCGGGGTGCCTGCATGGCCCGGTCGGTTGAGCGTCTGACTTCGGCTCAGGGCATGATCTCATGGTTGGTGGGTTCGAGCCCCACGTCGGGCTCTGTGCTCATGGCTCAGAGCCTGGAGCCTGCTTCGGATTCTGTGTCTCCCTCTCTCTCTGCCCCTCCCCCACTCACACCCTGTCTCAAAAATAAACAAAAAAATTTAAGAATCATAAGAATACATTGACAGTAGTATACTGTATTTATTGACAAAAAAACAAAACAAAACAAAAACAACCCACGTAAAAGTGACCCATGCAGTCTGAGTCTGTGTTCAAGGGTCAAGTGCACTGTTTCTTTTCCTCGTTGCAAAGCTGTGGCCAACAGGGAAGATTTTATTTCTCTTCCCATTTTACGTTTGTGAAGACCAGTAACTATTTTCTCCAGTCGTGAGGCACAGAAGACACCCCCCCCCCCCCCCATTAACCAAATACTTGACAGCTTTCTCCTAAGATTCCGCCTTTCCGGCTCCCCACTCCTCCCATATCCTTAGGAAAAGGAAAAGGGACAGGAGCCATCGCGGAGAGCAGACCTTCCCCGGCTCCGTTAATAAACACAGGCCACTTTGGAAGCTTATTTCAAAAGGGTTGAAATGTAGCAACGTGGATGGAACTGGAGAGTGTGATGCTAAGTGAAA
>NW_024415120.1:0-4855 GCF_014898765.1 Herpailurus yagouaroundi | reverse complement strand
CTGATGTATTCAGTTGCCCAGAACAGTGCCTGGCACATGATAAGCTCTTGATAATTATTGAATGAAAAGTCTATGTAGTTTGATATTCTGTTCTTATTTGTTTAGAATGTGCTTGTAGGTTTACCTACACTTTTGTTTTCAAGTTTTCCCTCACTTAACGTTTTTGACTTGGATTTCTTCTTCAGTCCCCTCCAAAACTCTTTATTTTTTTTTTAACTGAAAACATTGGTGCATGTATCATAATTAAAACTTGTGACTTATGGGGATGCATATTTAAAGTTTTACTCTTTGCTTTTACTTGTCCAACCTGTTCCGTATTTGTTTTTCTTCCCCTTCCTCTGTGTGGTTTAACTTGAATGATTTGGATTTTTTTTCACATTTTTGTGTTTTTCTCAACTAGTTTGGAAATTATGTGTGCTTTTCCTGTAATCACCCAGTGATTACAACATACATTCTTAACTGTTCAAAATCTCGAGAAATCTATTTTAATCTTCTTCATATACAACAAATTAGAACATTTTAATTCCATTCCCACCCTCAACCCCAATCTATATATTGTTATTGTTGAATATTTAATTTTCTCATTCTCCCCGATTAAACCTTAGGAAGCATTAGTATTATTTTACACAGTTTGCATTTGTTTAAACTTACTTTTTTTTTTTCACCTGTGATTTACTATCTGGATTACTTTCCTCTTGCCCCAGATACATTCTTTACAAATTCCTCTAATGAGGTTGTCCTAGAGATTGTGTCAAGAAATCTCAGTCTGTGTTGCCTGAAATGGGTGTAGGTATTTTGCCCTTAGTTTTGACAGCAATTTTCTCTGAGACTAGGATTTCAGGTTGACTGTCATTTTCTATCAGCACACTGAAAACCTACCTCCACTGTTTCCTGGCTCCTCTGTTGGGCACCTGACTGGCTAAGTTGATATAGTGTTTGAGTCTTACTCTCAGGGTCATGGGTTTGAGCCCCATGTTGATGGGTGTAGAGCTTACTTAAAAAAAAATGGATGTAGAGCTTACTTAAAAAAAAGAGGGGCACCAGGGTGGTTCAATTGGTTAAGCGTTCAGCTCTTGGTCTGGGCTCAGGTCATGATCTCACAGTTCTTGGGATTGAGTCTCACAGTGGGCTTTTTACTGACAGCACAGAGCCCTCTTGGGGTTCTCTCTCCCCCTGCTCCCTCCTGCTCACTCTCTATCTCTCAAAATACATAAATTAAAAAAAATCAGCATAACTCCAACTATTTCTTCCTCAAAGTTCCTCTCTCTGTTTTCTGACTCCCTTTAAGATAGTCTTTCTGCTTTGATGGGATATAATTTTACTATGTGCTAAGGTGTGAATGCTTTCTTTCTTTTTTTAAAAAATAATTTATTTATTTTTAAATTTACTTCCAAGTTAGTTAGCATATAGCGCAACAATGATTTCCGGAGTAGATTCCTTAATGTATTTTACCCATTTAGCCTATCCCTCCTCCCACACCCCTCCAGCAACCCTCTTTTGTTCTCCATATTTAAGAGTCTCTTAGGTTCCCCCCCGTTTTTATATTATTATTATTTTTTTAGATCAATTGCGTCTTTAATTTAAGCATTTTCCATTATAATAAGGGCTTTCATTTCTCTGCTTGGTTTTTAATAAAAGCCTTGTGCAGGTGTCTGCAAAGCTGGGGGCTTGGAAATCTAAAGCCATGGTCAGAGCCTATATAACTTACAAATCCAGTCAATTTTGGATCATATGGTAGGAGATTAGGCTTGAGACTCTGGACAGTCTATATTACTTCAAGATTAGTCTTCGGGCACTGCCTACACAGACTGGTACTAACAATTGAAAACTAGAACTTAAAACTCCAGTGCTCCATAGCACACATGCTGTGTAAAGAACCCACTGTAAAAGAAATGATAGAATTAGAAAAATCATCATTTTGCAGCCATTAAAAAAAATAATAGGTAACAATTACCAATGAATACTAAACTGGTTAGATGAAAGACCGATGGGGAACTTTCTAAGAATCCACTGGCTGACAACACCTGAGTGGACTGTCAATTCTCACATCCCTAAAACTGGTACATGGATATTACGTGCCTGGTGTGATACAACAGGGATAGAACTTCTTACATCTACCAGTCTGTAGGAGAATGGGTGATAGAGGAAAAAAACTTTATCAATAACTTAAACACTTCATTTGTGATTTGCATGTCTTCCTTATTAAAAAAATTTTTTTTAAAGTAATCTCTACATCCAACATGGGGCTCAAACTCATGACCTTGCGATCAAGAGTCACATGCTCCACCAACTGAGCCAACTAGGCACCCCACATGTCCTCCTTCTTATAGATAACCTAGTCTAATGAAATGAGATCATTTATAATGATTACATAGTAAAACGTTATAGCCAAAAATACAAAAAGTCCTCACTTTATTTTTTATTTTTTATTTTTTTAAATTTTTTTTCAACCTTTTTATTTATTTTTGGGACAGAGAGAGACAGAGCATGAACGGGGGAGGGGCAGAGAGAGAGGGAGACACAGAATCAGAAACAGGCTCCAGGCTCCGAGCCATCAGCCCAGAGCCTGACGCGGGGCTCGAACTCACGGACCGCGAGATCGTGACCTGGCTGAAGCCGGACGCTTAACCGACTGCGCCACCCAGGCGCCCCTATTTTTTAAAAAGTACTTTTGAAAAATTTTATTTCACCAGGGTCTAATCCTTTGCTGATGTTCAAATTTAAACAATTTTTCTGAGTCTGTCTCATAAGCGAAAAACATGAAAAGTTGCTTCTGTGGCATTTTCTTCTAGTTTTTCAAGCCCTCATGTAGTAGCAACTGGTTCAAAATACTGGTTTGTTTCAAAGCATGCAGTTTAGATGTATCTTCGCTGATGATGGTGATATTTCCATTTTGTTCCTGAGCTGTCAGGTCACTTTCACTGTCAGACAGTGTACATAGTAGAATATCGTTTTCATAGGTTGGAAAATAATGCTCTGGTTGATCCCATATCTTTCTTTCAGGAAGCAGTGATGTATGTTTAGTCTCTTCCATGTGAGTCCTTAACTTTGCTTTGGACTTGAATTTCACATGGCAACTATAACATCTACATTGGTGAATTTGCCTTCGAATGAGATTGACCAATTTTACTTGCTGATAGAAATTCAATCCAAGTTCTGACTTTATTTTGAGGAGATCAAAATCGTGTGCTTCCTCCATGTGGACACATAATTTCTCAATTGTTTCTGCTTGCTTTTCACAAAATAGGCAGACAGCAGAGTCAGGGCGCTCTTCCCAATCAGACCAGTCGTCTTCCTGATGGTCTAGCAACTCCCGATCATCTTCCAACTGAACTTCCTCCCACGATTTTCCAAGTTCCAAATAATTGATGACATAAAATCGGTCATATTCTCTGTTCTTAGGATTGATCCTCCGATGTTGTTTTGTCCTCATATGATCTTTAAGCGTATTTTTGTCCCTGAAGGTCTTCTCACAGTGTAAGCACTGCAAGTTGTCAAGCTTTTTCTGTAATGTGCACAGAAATTCATTGCACTTTGCAATGTTGTCTGGCAAGCCAATGTTGAAAGCATGTTCTCTGGCCATGTGGTTCAAAAGAACAGATCTGTTCCTGAAGAACTCCTCATTGCAAAACGTACAAATACCATGAAAATTGTTTTCATTTCTTTCTTGCTGCTGTTGTTTCAGAATTTCTTTCAGTCTTTGTTTCTGAAGTTCCTCTCTAAGTACTCTATCTTCTGGTAAAACATCACATAACAAAAAGTAATTGTCTTCTTCTTCAAGTGGAGCTGTGGATTTGATTCTTATCACACTACAAAAATCTGTAACGGGCTGTTCAGTGAACCTTTTCCTCCAATATAAAATGTACCTTTGGAAATCAGCAACCTACTTGACATCAGCTGTGACCATCTTATGTTCAATAATCATGTGCTTCAGAAGTTTGTCTTGTTCGGGATGGAGAGGGAAGATGGCGGCGTAGGAGGACGCTGGGCTCACCGCGCGTCCTGCTGATCACTTAGATTCCACCTACACCTGCCTAAATAACCCAGAAAACCGCCAGAGGATTAGCAGAACGGAGTCGCCGGAGCCAAGCGCAGACGAGAGGCCCACGGAAGAGGGTAGGAAGGGCGGCGCGGCGAGGCGGTGCGCGCTCCACGGACTGGCGGGAGGGAGCCGGGGCGGAGGGGCGGCTCGCCGGCCAAGCAGAGCCCCCGAGTCTGGCTTGCAAAAAGCGGAGGGGCCTGACGGACTGTGTTCCAACAGCAAGCGCGACTTAGCGTCTGGGAGGTCAGAAGTTAACAGCTCTGCTCAGAAAGCGGGAAGGCTGGAGGACAAAGGAAAGGAGAGTTGCTGAGCCCCCTGACGACAGAGCTGTTTGGTGGGGAACAAAGGCGCTCGCCAGCGCCATCTCCCCCGCCCATCCCCCAGCCAAAATCCCAAAGAGAACCAGTTCCTGCCAGGGAACTTCCTCGCTCCGCGCAAACACCCAACTCTGCGCTTCTGCAGAGCCAAACCTCCGGCAGCGGATCTGACTCCCTCCTGCTGCCACAGGGCCCCACCTGAAGTGGATCACCTAAGGAGAAGCAAGCTAAGCCTGCCCCTCCTGCCCCTGTGCACCTTGCCTACCCACCCCAGCTAAGACACCAGATCCCCAGCATCACAAGCCTGGCAGTGTGCAAGTAGCCCAGACGGGCCACACCACCCCACAGTGAATCTCACCCCTAGGAGAGGGGAAGAGAAGGCACACACCAGTCTGACTGTGGACACAGCGGTGGGCTGGGGGCAGACATCAGGTCTGACTGCGGCTCCACCCACCAACTCCAGTTATACACCACAGCACAGGGGAAGTGCCCTGCA
>NW_024415119.1:0-3632 GCF_014898765.1 Herpailurus yagouaroundi | reverse complement strand
TAGTAGTAGTAGTAGTAGTAGTAATTTTTCTTTTTTAGTTCCTTAACCTTAGTTGTAAGTATTTCTGACTGGTTTAAAAAATAGCAACATTCCTCCCCCGAAAAGATGCAAGTCCCTCCTTTTCTGAAGTGAGGACCTCAGGGTTCTGTCTATTTTGGGGGGTTACTGTCACCAGAGAGTTTATTTGGTTCTGTAAAGTTACCAGAAAAACGGCCACCGGTTCCATGTCTTCATTTAGCTCCTGAGATAGTCTATGGTACAGTCCTATGCATAAAACTATGACCCCTGATCCAGTTCCTATACCTGTCACAATTTCTGAGCCTATCAGAATGGGTAGCAGGACTGCCCGTTTAGCCTGAGACTTGGGGCTAAAGGTTGTTAGGAACTGATCTTCAGTGTATACAAATGTCTCTGGGGTCTGGAAGATGGAATAACATTTCAGAGTCCAGTTGGCCTCTAAGCATCGATAAGCCGAATTAGAACACAGATAGAACACCCCAAGGTGCAACATAGGGTTGTAGTCCTCATTAAGGTTCTATCTCTTCCTCCTAGAGAGGGAATTCAGGGACTGTACAGATTAGATTGTCGGCATTGGCCCCCCCTAGTGGCCAGGGGTGCAATTAAGACAGAGGTGTTGGTTTTGAGGTTGTCAGGAGCTTCCTAGGTCAAACGGATCTGAGTAGCTAAGTAAGTCCTCTGGCTGAGGGGCAAGCACATCCAGGAGGTTTGCATGTGATTATCTATCTTATGGAGGACTAGTAGACCAGTGTCGGCCCAATGCTGGAGTGTGGAATTGGTAGGCATCTGATTGACGGCTGAAGTTTCAAACGTTGGTAGGCTGCTGGCAGAGTGGTCGCCTTTATGGCTTGTATTACCCTATCCTGGGTATGCTTTATAACTTTTTGAAGGGCCCTGTAGTGCAGTCCTCCCCTGTTCGAGATTCCCCATTGAAGAAGGTAAGTGTAGCAAGCTCGCTTCCCTCTCTGGAGGCCCTTGTTGTGACTTGGGTTACTGATAGTTTTGGTTACATCCTCAGTCCAATACTTAGCCCTTGGGGCACCAGGTGACTGACAGAGAGTGGGTGTTCTTCCCATGTAGTAATCTTTGTGGGGGAGGGAAAGGTGCTGAACCCCCTGGACCCCCTTATTGTCCTATAACAATTGTGGGGGCAAAGTGGATAAGCGGCAGTTGTAAGGGTGAGAGCGGTTATCATAATATACAGGCAATACTTGGTAACCCTCCCATCCAGAGGAGGTATGTGAAGCCCAGGATGCATCTTTTACCATGTCCAGCTTGTTGGCACAGTCTCTATCAGCCCAAAGGTAAGAAGTAAGACCAGGCTTATGACACCAGTAAGGGGCAAGGTTTGGCAGAGTTGATTTCAAACCCCTGGGCTTGGTTCACGCATTGATTCCTCAAGCTCCTGCTGTGTGCAGGCCAACCAGCTCCCATGGTGTGGCTGGAGAAGGGCTGGACACATCATGGGCCAGTTCTCTTTTGAGGGTCAGTTTAAGCGGGATGACTGGATCTG
This sequence comes from Herpailurus yagouaroundi, assembly GCF_014898765.1. Lineage (NCBI taxonomy): Eukaryota > Metazoa > Chordata > Mammalia > Carnivora > Felidae > Herpailurus > Herpailurus yagouaroundi. The sequence goes on along the minus strand of NW_024415119.1, from coordinate 2,101 downwards.
GATCACTTCCCCAGGTTGTGGGTCCTTCTGAGTTGGACTTCTTAAATGTGGAGTGATGGACCCAGGGGGTGATACCTGAAGTTTTGGGGGCTGTAGGAGTTGTTACAATAACAGTGGGAGGCCCAGTCCACTATGGTATAAGAGGTTCCTTCTTCCAATCTTTGACCCACACAGAGTCTCCTGGCTGAAAGTAGTGAACGGGGTCCCTAAGGAAATGGTGACCCTCTCTATGGTGTATCTCTAACTTGTTTAGGACTGCCCCCAAGTTCTGGAGCTGTTATCTTATTTCTTTGTCTGCAAACTGCTGTAGGTCTCCTCGGAGCTTTCCTAAATGTGTGTGTGTGAGTGGCGGTGGGGGGGAGGATCGCCCATATAATAACTCAAAAGGGGAGAATCCCAGTGCCCCTGGCGGGCATTGGGCACACAGGAGGACCAGCCGAAGCAAATCTAGCCATGGGGTTTAGTCTCTTGGTGGAACTTGGCCTCAAAGTTTCCTTGGAAACCCTGGGTTTCCTTGATGGTGGAGTTCATCTGCTCTACCTTTCCCTGAGCCCTGGGGGCGTTAAGCAGTGTGCAGTTTCCAGGCAATGTTAAGGGACTTTGTTAGGGTTCGTATAATGTCCGCTCCAAATGCAGGTCCATTATTACTGTGTGTGGTTAAGCCCAATCTCCCATAGAAGAGCTTTGCCCACCTCGTGACTTCATTCCATTGTGGTCTGGAAAGCTTGGACGTATACCAAATTGGTGCAGATTATTATAACGAGGTACCTATGTTGGTAAAGTACACCCCTCAATCCATCCTTTGTGAGCCAGGCAGGGGCCGTGGGGCCGAGCAAGCATTGTTTTTGGCACATGTTAAACATTATTCACTGACAGCCTGGCATAATGCTGGCAGCTGGCTGATATCCTAGTTCTTTTTGAGGAGGACCTCGAGAGCAGTTTTCCCTAAGAGGGTGAGTTAGTTATCTTCCTTCACTAGGTGCTTTCACATAGATGACGGGACAAGACTCACCATCCGTCTTTGCTCAGTGTGCGCACTTCTGTCGAGGCCCAACTTCTTTCTTCACTTATGTCCATGGGTGGGGAGGCTTCCTACTGGGGCGCAAGAGTCAGAGTGTAGGTAGGAGCTTCACCTAGGTCACCTGAGGCAGCCACTCTGGCTGTTTTGTCGGCCAGGTGATTTCCTTGATTTATGGGGTCATCTCATTTCTGAGGCCCCTCACAGTGTAGGATAGCTACTTGGTCTGGAAGCCATATGGTCTCAAGAAGCTTTAGTATTTCTTCCTCGTTTTTGATAGTTTTCTCTGAAGTGGTAAGGAGGCCTTTTTCTTTATAGATGGCCCCATGTACATGCACAGTAGCAAAGCCATACGGGGAATCGATGTAGATGTTAACTCATTTACCTTTGCTGAGGATGATGGCTCAGGTTAAGGCGTACTGAGTCCAGCCCATTGTGCCGACCATCCTTCTGACAAGGCCATGGCTTTCCGAGCATGTGATGACCGCATACCCTGCTCTTTGGCTGCACTCCTCTAAATAGCTGCTCCCTTTCGCTGAACGGGGTAATGTCTGGGATTGTTATACCCTGTCTGGGAAGCTGGCGTAGACTTCATCCACTTCTCCAGAACAGTCATGGTCAGGTTCTCCCTACTCTGTGGAAGGAAGGTGGCCAGGTTTAGTGTTCTTGCACTGTTTCGAGGGTGAGCCTTGGGTTCTCATAGAGAAGGCTTGGGATTGTGTCAGCTGAGAAATGGAGAGGAAATGATATCCTTGGGTGCTTGTGAGCCAAACGACCGAGTGTGGGACCTTAATATTAAATGTTTGGCCCAGTGTGAGCTTGTCTGCAACCTTGTTGGCCAGGACTGTGGCTCTGAGCTCTGAGGCACAGGGCCATCCTCCAGCCACAGGATCAACTTTTTTTTTTTTTGACAGTTAGAACACTGACCATTGCCGAGGCACCATGCTCTGAGTGAAAACTCCTTTTCGTGTGTGAAGAAGTTAAAGGGTCTGTCTATGTCAGGCAAACCAAGGGCTGGGGCTTGTCCCAGAGCCAGCTTTCTTTCTGTGAAAGTGGCCCTCACCTCCTCAGTCCATGCAAGGG
>NW_024415118.1:0-10142 GCF_014898765.1 Herpailurus yagouaroundi | reverse complement strand
AAAGCTTCTGCACAGCAAAGGAAACAACCAACAAAACTAAAAGGCAACTAACACGATGGGAAAAGATATTTGCAAATGACATATTGGACAAAGGGCTAGTATCCAAAATCTATAAAGAGCTCACCAAACTCCACACCCAAAAAACAAATAACCCAGTGAAGAAATGGGCAGAAAACATGAATAGACACTTCTCTAAAGAAGACATCCGTTTGGCCAACAGGCACATGAAAAGATGCTCAACGTCGCTCCTTATCAGGGAAATACAAATCAAAACCACACTCAGATATCACCTCACGCCAGTCAGAGTGGCCAAAATGAACAAGTCAGGAGACTATAGATGCTCGCGAGGATGTGAAGAAACGGGAACCCTCTTGCACTGTTGGTGGGAATGCAAAGTGGTGCGGCCACTCTGGAAAACAGTGTGGAGGTTCCTCAGAAAATTAAAAATAGACCTACCCTATGACCCAGCAATAGCACTGCTAGGAATTTACCAAAGGGATACAGGAGTACTGATGCATAGGGGCACCTATACCCCAATGTTTCTAGCCGCACTCTCAACAATAGCCAAATTATGGAAAGAGCCTAAATGTCCATCAACTGATGGGAAAGAAATTGTGGTTTATATACACAATGGAGTACTACATGGCAATGAGAAAGAACGAAATATGGCCCTTTGTAGCAACGTGGATGGAACTGGAGAGTGTGATGCTAAGTGAAATAAGCTATACAGAGAAAGACAGATACCATATGGTTTCACTCTTATGTGGATCCTGAGAAACTTAACAGAAACCCATGCGGAAGGGGAAGGAAAAAAAAAAGACGTTAGAGTGGGAGAGAGCCAAAGCATAAGAGACTCTTAAAAACTGAGAACAATCTGAGGGTTGATGGGGGGTGGGAGGGAGGGGAGGGTGGGTGATGGGTATTGAGGAGGGCACCTTTTGGGATGAGCACTGGGTGTTGTATGGAAACCAATTTGACAATAAATTTCATATATTGAAAAAAAAATACCAACTGCTAGGGGTGCCTGGGTCGCTCAGTCAGTTAAGCTTCTTTCTGACTTTGGCTCAGTTCATGATCTTGTGGTCTGTGAGTTCAAGCCCTGCATTGGGCTCTGTGCTGACAGCTCAGAGCCTGGAACTGGCTTCGGGTTCTGTGTCACCCTCTCTCTCTGCCCCTCCCCTGCTTGCACTGTGTCTCTCTCAAAAATAAACAAAAAAATAAAATACTGACTGATATTACTTAAAATTTGGTTTATGGTTTCCATAAGATTATTCATCAAGGACAAACACAAATCTTAAAAGTCTTCTCCACAAATATTATTATAAAATCTTTGTGTATCTGATTGCCTGGGTCTAGCTTACAGGTCATTCAGGGGTCACATCCTCTCAGTGACCTCCAACAGTTTACTAAGCAGAGATTCTGTATGTAATGTTGTAGCTTGGGAAGTTAGAAAGGGCTTTAATTGGTTGATTGGCTGAAATATGGACCAAAATGTAGCCTACCTTATGTGAATTGGAAATGCCTCATCTCCCTTGGTTTAATGTAGATGAAGGAGTTTAGAGGCTTAGTGAAGTTGGACTGTTAGAGTGGATTTGTCATTTAAGATGTACTCATCCATACTGGGAGGGTCCAGAAATCACACCTTTTACCAATATTTTGAGAAATAATTTTGTGTTTGGAGCCCTAGCATCCTTACAGAGCTTTGTGATTACTCTTCTCTGTAGGCCAGACCTTAACAGTGGGAACCATAAGCACTCAATTGGGAAAGCTAAATGCATTGGGAGTAATTGGTTCCTGGAGTAGTAGTGGCCAAGTGGTGGCACTCAAACACCAAAGGGAAGGTGGGTGTGGTTGCTGTAATGGACAGTAGAGTCAAAGTAGCAGATTTTTCTGATTCATGCAGACTTATGGCACTAGTTAATTATTGTGTTCTGAAAAGTGAAATAGGAAGCCTCCTAGATTCTTACTTGATCTGTGTAAACAGCAAAATTTTAGGTCACATAAACAAAAGTCTAATTCATATCCTAATAACCAAGAGTCACAGCTTCTCAATAAATTCCCACACTTGGAACAGTTTGCAGGCCCACAACCCTTTGAACAAGGGGAGTTCCTTTGAGGAAGGGCCCCAGTACACTACTGAAAATTTATACTGTTACTGAATTGTCCAAAAGGACATGTAGTTTTTTTGCCAAGGAAACTGTACAGTAAAAGGAAATAATTAGACCTTTCAGGGGCTACTGGACACTGGATTTGAACTGACATTGATTCTAGGAGACCTGAAACATTTCTGTTGCCCTGCAGTCAGAATATGGGCTTATGAAGGTCAGGTGATCAATGCAGTTTTAGCTCAGATCTATATCTCATTGAGTCCTGTGGGTCCCCAAACCCACTGGAGGATTTTGAACTGGAGGATTTCCTCAGTTCAGAATGCATAACTGGAATAGACACACATAACCGCTGGCAGAATCCCCATATTGGTTTCCTGATCTGTGGAGTGAGGGCTATGATGGTGGGAAAGGGAAAGTAGAAGCCTTTAGAACTTTACCTAGGAAAATAATAAATCAAAAATACTTTGATAATAAAATTTAAAAACCCAACATTCCTGGACGGATGGCAGAGATTAGTACCACCAGTAAGGATTTGAAAGATGCAGGGGTGATTTTTATCATATTATCCTTCAAATCTTCTGTTTGTACAGAAGACCGATGGAGAATGACAATAGATTATTATAAGCTTAACCAGGTAGTGACTCCAGTTGCAGGTGCTGTACCAGTTATGGTCTCATTGCTTGAGCTGATTAACATTATGCAGTATCTTGTATGTGCCTGTTGATCTGGCAGATGTATTTTTTCCCCCATACCTATCCATAAGACCCACCAGAAGCAGTCTGCTTTCAGCTGGCAAGATCAGCAATATACCTTCACTGTCCTACCTCAGGGGTATATCAATTGTTTAGCTCTATGTCATGATTTAGTTAAGGGATCTGGATTGCCTTTCCCTTCCACAAGATGTGATACTGGTCCATTGTATTGATTATAATTATACTCATTGGACCTAGTGAGTGAGAAGCAGCAACTAATCTAGACTTATTGGTGATACAGTTGTATGTCAGAGGGTGGGGATTAAATTCAACTAAAATTCAGGGGTCTTCTATCTGAAATTTCTATGGATACAGTGATGTGGAGCATCAATGCTGAGACATCTCTTCTAAGGTGAAGGATAAGTTGTTGTATTTGGTCCCTTTTACAACTAAGAAATAGGCACAGTCCCTAGTAGGCCTCTGGATTTTAGGAGGAACATATTGTTTATTTGGGTGTGTTACTACAGTCCATTTACTGAGTGACTTGAAAATTGCTAGTTTTGACAGATCCAGAACAAGAGAAGGCTCTGTAAAAGTCCAGGTTGCTGAGAAAGATGTACTGCACTTGTGCCATATGATCCAGAAGTTCCATTGGTGCTTTAAGTGTCAGTGACAGAGATGGTGTTTGAATCCTTTGGTAGATTTCTGTAGGTGAATTGCAGTGCAGTCTTTTAGGATTTTGGAGCAAGACCCTGCCATCATCTGCAGATGCTATCCTTTTGAGAAACTGTTCTTGGCTTGCTCCTGGGCCTAAGACTAATACTTGACCATGGGCCACCAAGTTATCATGTGACCTGCATTGCCTTTCATGAACTGGGTGTTGTCTGACCCAGCAAGCCTTAAAGTTGGGCATGCACAACAACACTCCATCATCAAATGGAACTGGCATATATGTGATCAGGCCCCAAAGACCCAAGTTACATGAAGAAGTGGCCCAAATGCCCATGGTCCCCACTCCTGCTATACTGCCTTCTCTCTCCTAGCCTGCATTTATTGCTTCATGGGGGAGCTCCCTACAATCAATTGGCAGGAATAAAAGACTTTGGAACTGGTTTACAGATGGTTCTATGTGGTATGCAGGCACACTTGAAAGTGGATAGCTACAGCATGATAGCTCCTCTCTGGGACATCCCTGAAGGACAGTGGTGAAGGGAAGGCCTTGCAGTGGGCAGAACTTCAGGTAGTACCTCTGGTGGTTCATTTAGCTTGGAAAGAAATGACCAGACATGTGATTATATACCAGTTCATGGGCTGTGGCCAATGGTCAGGGACTTGGAAAGAACATGATTGAAAAATTGGTGACAAATTTAGGGAAGAAGTATGTGGACAGACCTCTCTGAATGGGAAAAAGATGTGAAGATATTTATGTCCCGTGTGAATGGTCACCAAAGGGTTACCTTACCAGAGGAATAGTTTAATGTAAGTAGGTAGGATGACCCATTCTATAGGTACCGTTCAGCCTCTTTTCACAGACACTTCTGTCATTGCCCAGTGGACTCATGAACAAAGTGGCCATGGTGGCAGGGTGGTGTTTATACATAGACTCAGCAACATGTACTTCCACCTACCAAGGCCAACATGGCTATGGCCAACTCTGAGTGCACAACCTGCCAACAGTAGAGACCAAGACAGCCCCTGATGTGGTACCATTCCCTGGTATAATCAGTCAGCTACCTTGTGGCAGGTTGATTACATAGGGCTGTTCCCATCATGGAAGGGGCAACATTTGTCCTTACCAGAATAGTCTTACTGGATACAGACTTGCCTACACTGCATGCAGTGATTCCTCCAAAACTACCATCTGTGGATGTAAAGAATGCCTTATCCACCATCACGGTATTTCACAGAGCTTTGCCTTTGATCAAGGAGCTCACTTCACTGCAAAAGAAGTATGGCGATGGGCTCATGGAATTCCCTGGTCTTATTATATTCCCTATCATCCTGAAGCAGCTTGCTTAATAGAACAGTGGAATGACATTTTAAGATTCAGTTGCAGTACCAAGCTAGGTGGCAATACCTTGCAGGCCCAGGACAAGATTCTTCAGAAAGCCATATGCTCTGAATAAGTGTCCAGTATATGGTGCTATTTCTCCTATAGTCAGGATTCACAGGTCCAGTAATCAAGGGGTAGAAATGAAAGTGCACCACTCACTATTATAATGACCCACTAGCACAATTTTTGTTTTCTGTTCTCATTATGTTCTGCTGGCCTAGAGGACTTAGTGCCAGAGGGAGGAAAGCTTCTGTTGAGTGACACAACAATGATTCCATTGAACTGGAAGTTAAGACTGCCATTCAGCCACGTTAGGCTCCTTATGCCTCTGAATCAACAGGCAAAAAAAGGAGTTACGATGTTGCCTGGGGTGATTGTTCTTGACTCTTGGGAAAATTGGATTACTACTACACAATGGAACTTAGGAAAAATATGTCTGGAATACAGTAGATCTCTTAGGATTTTTCTTAAGTGTTACCATGACTTATGATCAAAGTTAGTGGAAAATTACCACAAACAAATTGAGGCAGGACTACTAATAGCCCAGGCCCTTCAGGAATGAAAGGGTTACCCTGCCAGCTAAAAAAAGTGACCAGCTGAGGTAGGTGTTCACTGAAGGCAAAGCGAATATAGAATGGGTATTACAAGAAAGTTATAAATACCATCTGCAACCACATTACCAGTTACAGAAATGAGGACTGTAATTATCATGAATATTTCCTCTTTTTGTTATAAATATGTTTGTGTGTATATACACATAAATTAAGCAAATATCTTTGTTTCCTTATTTCCTTATCATGAATTGACTTAATATCAGTTTTTAAGTATTGCTAATTTTACATAATAGTATTTAAGTTACACAATATCAGAAGAGTGACCACCACTCAAGGACTCTACCTTAACTTCTGGAGAATGGATTAATACATTTTATATGCAAGACAACTGTATCATGTTAGGTAGAATTATGACCTTGTTATTTATTTGGAGATTAAGGAGATATGTATTGGTGCCAAGTTGACAAGTGGTGGACTTATGTTGGTTATTTTATGTATCATCATAATGGGCTACAGGATGCTCACATTGTTGCTAAAACATTATTTCTAGGTGTGTCTATGAGGATATTTCCAGAAGTAATTAACATTTGAATTTGTAGACTGAGTAAAGGCCACCCTCACTTAATGTGGGTAGGCATCATCCAATCCATTGAGGGCCTAAATAGATTAGACAGAGGAAGGGCAAATTTACTCTTTGCTCAAATTTACTCTTTACTCTCTCTGCCTCTCCCCCATGCACATATTCTCTGTTTCTTAACGATAAATAACATTAAAAAATTCACATGGAAATTCATAAGGAACCCATAAGAGCTAAGAGAATCTTAGCTGTTTCATAGTTTACTACAAAGCTACAGTAATCAGAGCAGTGCGATACTGTCATGAAGATACTTACATAGATCAGTGGAATAGAATTGGGAGTCCAGAAATAAACCAATATGTCTGTGGTCATTTGATTTTCAATAAAGATGCCAAGACAATTCAATGGAAAAAGAACAGTCTTGTCAACAAATCTTGCTGGGAAAATTGGACCCCTGTCTCATACTATATATGTGAATTAACTCAGTGTATCAAAAACCCCTATGTAAGAACTGGAACTGTAAAATTTTTATAAAAAGGCATTGGTGTTTTTGTATTTTGGGGGTAAATGCCCAGTAGTGTAATTACTGGATTGTAAGGTGTTTTTATTTTTAACTTTTTGAGGAACCTCCATACTTTTTTCCACAGTGGCTGCACCAGTTTGCGTTTCCGCCAACAGTGCAAGAGGGTTCCTTTTTCTCCACATCCTTGCCAACGCTTCTTGTTTCTTGTATTTTTGATTTTAGTCATTCTGACAGATGTGAGATGATATCTCATTGTAGTTTTTGTTTTGAAGTTTTGTTTGTCTTGAGAGAGTGAGTGTGAGCAGGGGAGGAGCAGAGAGAGAGATTCCTAAGTAGGCTTATCGCTGTCAGAGCACACCCCAACGTGGGGCTTGGGCTCACAAATTGTGAGATCATGAACTGAGCCAAAATCAAGAGCCAGACGCTTAGTTGACTGAGCCATGCAAGTGCCCCTCATTGTAGTTTTGCTTGACATTTCCCTGATGGTGAAATAGGTGGTGGGGATTAAGGAGTGCACTTGTGATGAGCACTGGGTAATGTATGGAATTGTTGAATCACTATATTGTACAATTGAAATGAATATAACACTGTATTTTACCTATAGTGGAATTAAATACTTAATTTAAAAAAGGTCATAGGTGTACATCTTGTGCTTAGATTATGTCATGGCTTTTTAGATATGATACCTAAAGAAAAAAACAAAAGATAATATAGATAAATTATGCTTTATCAAAAATAAAAATTTCTTTGCTTCAAATGACATTAGTGAAATAAAATTTTGTTCATTGAAAATTCATTTTCAATAAAATAAAAAAGTAAATCCACAAAAAGGAGAAAGTATTTGCATCATATATTTGATTAGGGTCTAGTATCTAGAATGTGTGAACTCTTAACATTCGTGTAAGCGGTCTTTCAACTCAAATACATACAGCCCAACTTAGAAATGGACAAAGGATTTGAGTAGACATTTCTCCAAAGAAGATTTATAAATGACCGATAAACACTTGCAAAGATGTTCACCATTATCAGTTGTTAGAGAAATACAAGTCCAAATGACAATGAGATTCCACTTCACACACAGCAGGAAGGCTATAATAAGAAAGCTAGACAAAAACAAATGGTGAAGACATGGAGACATTGGAATCCTGACACATTGTTAGGAATGGAAAATGGTGCAACTGCTATATGAAATAAAATGTTAAAAGGTTAGGCATTAAGTTAACATAGAGGTATTCCAGTCCTAGGTGTATACAAACAGAACTGAAAACATGTTCACACAAAAAATTGTACACAATGTTCATAGCAGCATTACTGATAATAGCCAAAAATGTGGGAACAACCTAAATGTCCATTAATTAATGGATAGACAAATGTGACATATCCAAACAATGGAATATTATTCAGACATTAAAAGCAGTGAAGTACTGGGGCACCTGGGTAGCTCAGTCGGTTGAGCGTCCGACTTTGACTCAGGTCATGATCTCAAGGTTCATGAGTTCAAGGTTCACATCAGGCTTGCTGCTGTCAGTGCAGAGCCCACTACAGATCCTCCGTCCCCCTTTCTTTCTGCCCCTCCCCTGATCACGTTCTCTCTCTCAAAAATAAACATCAAAAACAGTGATGAAGTACTGATATATGATACAACATGGGTGAACCTTAACAACATGTATGCTACATGAAAGAAGCCAGGCACAAAGGACCATATATTTTATAATTCCATTTATATGAAATGCCTGTAATATGCAAAAACGTAGATAGCAAGTAAGATTATTGGTTACATAGGAATATAGTGGAGAGCATGGTGGGTAGGAGAATACCAGTTGGTATACAATTTCTTTTAAACATGAATATATTTTAAAATTAATTGTAATAGTTGTACAGCTCTGTAAACATACTAATTGACAAATGTACACTTTATAAGGTTGGGTTTTATGGTATGCGAATTATATCAATAAAATACATGCCTGTAACAAGAGCCCCAGGACCATATCACTTAACTGGCAAATTCTACTAACCATTTAAAGGAGAATTAATATTAATTCTATATAAACTCTTGGAAAAATGAAAGAAGGAACAGCTTTAGCTTTGTTCTATGAGACCAATACTGCCTTGATGCCGAGTTGTCAAACATTTCACAAAAAATATAAAATGACAGAACAATATTTCTTATTAATATAGATGTAAAAATACTCAAAGTAAGTTCCCTTCTATTCATAGTTTATTGAGACTTTAAAAAATAGCTTTATTGAAATTCACATATAGGTTTTCTCAAGTGCTTTTTCAGCAAGAATTGATACCATTCTTTTTCTTTAGCCTCTTAATATAATGTATTATACTGATATTTAAATACTGAACAAGACTTACATAGTTGGAAGAAACTGGTCCTGGTATATAATTATTTTTATATATTTTTGGGCTTAATTAGTTATTTTGTTGAATTTTTTTTTTAATTTTTTTTTCAACGTTTATTTATTTTTGGGACAGAGAGAGACAGAGCATGAACGGGGGAGGGGCAGAGAGAGAGGGAGACACAGAATCGGAAACAGGGTCCAGGCTCTGAGCCATCAGCCCAGAGCCTGACGCGGGGCTCGAACTCACGGATCGCGAGATCGTGACCTGGCTGAAGTCGGACGCTTAACCGACTGCGCCACCCAGACGCCCCTTGTTGAATATTTTTAAATGAGAGATATTTGCAAAGTTCTTTTGTATATGTAGTACAACCACAAAATGGAATATTATTCAGTCATAAAAAGTAACGATGTACTGATAAATGCTGCATAGTTGAAGCTTAACAACATATGCTAAGCAAAACAGGCCAGGCTTAAAAGACCATGATTTCATATGATTCCATTCATATTAAATATCCAGAATAGGGAAATCTATAGACATAGTAAATTAGTCTCATAGTAAATTAGAGTGTATGGATAGCTAAATTTTACAAGGTTCCTTTTTTTTTTCGAGGTGATAAAAATGTTCTAAAACTGTGGTGGTACTTGCCTGTATCTGTAAATATATAAAAAGCCACTGTAAATATATTAAAAACCACTGAGTTGTACACTTTAAATGGTTAGATTGTGTGGGGTGTGAATTATAACTCAATAATGCTGTTTTAAAAAGAATGAATAGACTCATGGGTAGTGTATTCAGCAAGATAGCAGAATAGGAAGCCCCAGAACCTCCTTCTGCAAGCAGAATAGGAGGCCCCAGAACCTCCTTCCACCACACAAGCACCAACTTAACTGTAATACACAGACAAATTGCCTTTGTAAGAAATCAAGAGACCAGTTAAGATGTTCCTGCGCCCCAGATGAGCATGTAGCCAACTGCATCAAAGCGGGGTAGAAAAATTCATGGTACTCACTAGAGTCCCTCCTCCTAGCACAGTAGGCATGATTGAGAGAAAACTCTCAAGCCCCTACTTTTTCCTTGGGAGGGAAAGAGAAGAGTAGAACACACAGCCAATATTATGACTTCTGGGGCGGTTGCCTGAGAGACTGTTTTTTTTTTTTTTTTTTAATTTTTTTTAATGTTTATTTTTTTTAATTTATATATGAAATTTATTGTCAAATTGGTTTCCATACAACACCCAGTGCTCATCCCAAAAGGTGCCCTCCTCAATACCCATCACCCACCCT
>NW_024415117.1:0-2270 GCF_014898765.1 Herpailurus yagouaroundi | reverse complement strand
CCACTTACAGAAATGGATAGATCATCTAGACACACGGTCAATAAAGAAACAAGGGCCCTGAATGAGACATTGGATCAGATGGACTTGACAGATATATTTAGAACTCTGCATCCCAAAGCAACAGAATATACTTTCTTCTCGAGTGCACATGGAACATTCTCCAAGATAGATCATATACTGGGTCACAAAACAGCCCTTCATAAGTTTACAAGAATTGAAATCATACCATGCATACTTTCAGACCACAATGCTATGAAGCTTGAAATCAACCACAGAAAAAAGTCTGGAAAACCTCCAAAAGCATGGAGGTTAAAGAACACCCTACTAACGAATGAGTGGGTCAACCAGGCAATTAGAGAAGAAATTAAAAAATATATGGAAACAAACGAAAATGAAAATACAACAATCCAAACGCTTTGGGACGCAGCGAAGGCAGTCCTGAGAGGAAAATACATTGCAATCCAGGCCTATCTCAAGAAACAAGAAAAATCCCAAATACAAAATCTAACAGCACACCTAAAGGAAATAGAAGCAGAACAGCAAAGGCAGCCTAAACCCAGCAGAAGAAGAGAAATAATAAAGATCAGAGCAGAAATAAACAATATAGAATCTAAAAAAACTGTAGAGCAGATCAACGAAACCAAGAGTTGGTTTTTTGAAAAAATAAACAAAATTGACAAACCTCTAGCCAGGCTTCTCAAAAAGAAAAGGGAGATGACCCAAATAGATAAAATCATGAATGAAAATGGAATTATTACAACCAATCCCTCAGAGATACAAACAATTATCAGGGAATACTATGAAAAATTATATGCCAACAAATTGGACAACCTGGAAGAAATGGACAAATTCCTGAACACCCACACTCTTCCAAAACTCAATCAGGAGGAAATAGAAAGCTTGAACAGACCCATCACCAGCGAAGAAATTGAATCGGTTATCAAAAATCTCCCAACAAATAAGAGTCCAGGACCAGATGGCTTCCCAGGGGAGTTCTACCAGACGTTTAAAGCAGAGATAATACCTATCCTTCTCAAGCTATTCCAAGAAATAGAAAGGGAAGGAAAACTTCCAGACTCATTCTATGAAGCCAGTATTACTTTGATTCCTAAACCAGACAGAGACCCAGTAAAAAAAGAGAACTACAGGCCAATATCCCTGATGAATATGGATGCCAAAATTCTCAATAAGATACTAGCAAATCGAATTCAACGGCATATAAAAAGAATTATTCACCATGATCAAGTGGGATTCATTCCTGGGATGCAGGGCTGGTTCAACATTCGCAAATCAATCAACGTGATACATCACATTAACAAAAAAAAAGAGAAAAACCATATGATCCTGTCAATCGATGCAGAAAAGGCCTTTGACAAAATCCAGCACCCTTTCTTAATAAAAACCCTTGAGAAAGTCGGGATAGAAGGAACATACTTAAAGATCATAAAAGCCATTTATGAAAAGCCCACAGCTAACATCATCCTCAACGGGGAAAAACTGAGAGCTTTTTCCCTGAGATCAGGAACACGACAGGGATGCCCACTCTCACCGCTGTTGTTTAACATAGTGCTGGAAGTTCTAGCATCAGCAATCAGACAACAAAAGGAAATCAAAGGCATCAAAATTGGCAAAGATGAAGTCAAGCTTTCGCTTTTTGCAGATGACATGATATTATACATGGAAAATCCGACAGACTCCACCAAAAGTCTGCTAGAACTGATACATGAATTCAGCAAAGTTGCAGGATACAAAATCAATGTACAGAAATCAGTTGCATTCTTATACACTAACAATGAAGTAACAGAAAGACAAATAAGGAAACTGATCCCATTCACAATTGCACCAAGAAGCATAAAATACCTAGGAATAAATCTAACCAAAGATGTAAAGGATCTGTATGCTGAAAACTATAGAAAGCTTATGAAGGTAATTGAAGAAGATTTAAAGAAATGGAAAGACATTCCCTGCTCATGGATTGGAAGAATAAATATTGTCAAAATGTCAATACTACCCAAAGCTATCTACACATTCAATGCAATCCCAATCAAAATTGCACCAGCATTCTTCTCGAAACTAGAACAAGCAATCCTAAAATTCATATGGAACCACAAAAGGCCCCGAATAGCCAAAGTAATTTTGAAGAAGAAGACCAAAGCAGGAGGCATCACAATCCCAGACTTTAGCCTCTACTACAAAGCTGTCATCATCAAGACAGCATGGTATTGGCACAAAAACAGACACATAGACCAATGGAATAGAATAGAAACCCC
>NW_024415116.1:0-3538 GCF_014898765.1 Herpailurus yagouaroundi | reverse complement strand
AATTATTACAACCAATCCATCAGAAATACAAGCAATTATCAGGGAATTCTTATGAAAAATTATATGCCAAAAGACTGGACAAGCTGGAAGAAATGGACAAATTCCTAAGCACCCACAAACTTCCAAAACTCTAACAGGAAGAAAGAGAAAGCTTGAACAGACCCATAACCAGTGAATAAATTGAATCAGTTATGAAAAATCTCCCAACAAATAAGAGTTAAGGAACAGATAGCTTCCCTGGGGAAATCCACCAGACATTTAAAGCAGAGATAATACCTATCCTTCTCAAGATATTCCAAAGATAGAAAGGGAAGGAAAACTTCCAGACTCATTCTATGAAGCCAGCATTACTTTGATTCCTAAACCAGACAGAGACCCAGCCAAAAAAGAAAAATACAGGCCCAAAACCCTGATGAATATGGATGCATAAATTCTCAACAAGATACTAGCAAATTGAATTGAACACCATATAAAAAGAATTAATCACCATCCTCAAGTGGGATTCATTCCTGGGCTGCAGGGTTGGTTCAACATTCCCAAATTAATAAATGTGATACATCACATTGTAAAAGAAAAGAATCATATGATCCTGTCAATCGATGCAGAAAAAAGCATTTGACAAAATTCAGCATCCTTTCTTAATAAAAACCCTCGAGAATGTCAGGATAGAAAGAACATACTTCATCATCATAAAAGCCAATTATGAAAAGCCCACAGCTAATATCATCCTCAGTGGGGAAAAACAGAAAGCTTTCCCCTTGAGATCAGAAACATGACAGGGATATCCACTCTCACCACTGTTGTTTAACATAGTGTTGGAAGTGCCAGCATCAGCAATCAGAAACAAAAGGAACTCAAAGGCATCATAATTGGCAAAGTTAAAGTCAAACTTTTACTTTTTGCAGATGACATGATATTATACAAGGAAAACCCAATAGACTCCACCAAAAGTCGGCTAGAACTGATACATGAATTCAGCAAAGTCACAGGATACAAAATAAATGTAGAGAAATCTGTTGCATTCTTCTACAGTAATAATGAAGCAACAGAAAGACAAATAAAGAAACTGATCCCATTCACAATTGTACCAAGAAGCATAAAGTACCTAGGAATCAACATAACCAAAGATGTAAAAGATCTGTATGCTGAAAACTATAGAAAGCTTATGAAGGAAATTGAGTAAGATATAAAGAAATGGAAAAACATTCTATGCTCATTGATTGGAAGAATAAATATTGCCAAAATGTCAATACTACCCAAAGACACCTACACACTCAATGCAATCACAATCAAATGTGCATGAGCATTCTTCTTGAAGCTAGAACAAGCAATCCTGAAATTTGTATGGAACCACAAAAGACCCCGTATATAGCCAAAGTAATATTGAAGACGAAGACCAAAGGGGAGGCATCACAATCCCAGACTTTAGCCTCATCTACAAAGCTTTAATCATCCAGACAGCATGGTATTGGTACAAAAACAGACACATGGACCAATGGAATAGAATAGAAACCTCAGAATTAGACCCACAAACGTATGGCCAACTAATCTTTGACAAAGCAGGAAAGAACATCCAGTGGAAAAAAGACAGTCTCTTTAACAAATGGTGCTGGGAAAGCTGGACAGCAACATGCAGTAGAATGGAACTAGACCACTTACTTACACCATTCACAAAAATAAACTAAAAACAGATAAAGGACCTGAATGTGAGACAGGAAACCATCAAAAGCCTAGAGGAGAAAGCAGGAAACAAACGTCTCTGACCTCAGCCATAGCAATTTCTTACTTGCCACATCCCCAAAGGCAAGGGAATTAAAAGGAAAAATGAGAGGGTTCCGGGAAGATGGCGGCGTAGGAGGATTCTGGGCTCACCGCGCATCCTGCTGATCACTTAGATTCCACCTACACCTGCCTAAATAACCCAGAAACCGCCAGAGGATTAGTAGAACGGAGTCCCAGAGCCAAGCGCAGATGAGAGGCCCAGGGAAGAGGGTAGGAAGGGCGGATAGGCGGTGCGCGCTCCACGGACTGGCGGAAGGGAGCTGGGGTGGAGGGGCGGCTCGCCGGCCAAGCAGAGCCCCCGAGTCTGGCTTGCAAAAAGCGGAGGGGCCTGACGGACTGTGTTCCGACAGCAAGCGCGACTTAGCGGCTGGGAGGTCATAAGTTAACAGCTCTGCTCAGAAAGCGGGAAGGCTGGAGGACAAAGGGAAGGAAAGCTGCTGAGCCCCCGGACGACAGAGCTCAGTTTGGTGGGGAACAAAGGCGCTAGCCAGTGCCATCTCCCCCGCCCATTCCCCAGCCAAAATCCCAAAGAAAACAAGTTCCTGCCAGGGAACTTGCTCGCTCCGCACAAACACCCAACTCTGTGCTTCTGCGGAGCCAAACCTCTGGCAGCGGATCTGACTCCCTCCTGCTGCCACAGGGCCCTTCCTGAAGTGGATCACCTAAGGAGAAGCAAGCTAAGCCTGCCCCTCCTGCCCCTGTGCACCTTGCCTACCCACCCCAGCTAAGACGCCAGATCCCCAGCATCACAAGCCTGGCAGTGTGCAAGTAGCCCAGACAGGCCACCCCACCCCACAGTGAATCCCGCCCCTAGGAGAGGGGAAGAGAAGGCACACACCAGTCTGACTGTGGACACAGCCGTGGGCTGGGGGCAGACATCAGGTCTGACTGTGGCTCCGCCCACCAACTCCAGTTATACACCACAGCACAGGGGAAGTGCCCTGCAGGTCCTGACCATGCCAGGGACTAACCAAAATGACCAAGCGGAAGAATTCCCCTCAGAAGAATCTCCAGGAAATAACAACAGCTAATGAGCTGATCAAAAAGGATTTAAATAATATAACAGAAAGTGAATTTAGAATAATAGTCATAAAATTAATCGCTGGGCTTGAAAGAGTTTGGCTGACAGCAGAGAATCTCTTGCTACAGAGATCAAGGGACTAAGGAACAGTCACGAGGAGCTGAAAAACGCTTTAAAAGAAATGCATAACAAAATGGAAACCACCACAGCTCGGATTGAAGAGGCAGAGGAGAGAATAGGTGAACTAGAAGATAAAGTTATGGAAAAAGAGGAAGCTGAGAAAAAGAGAGATAAAAAAATCCAGGAGTATGAGGGGAAAATTAGAGAACTAAGTGATACACTAAAAAGAAATAATATACGCATAATTGGTATCCCAGAGGAGGAAGAGAGAGGGAAAGGTGCTGAAGGGGTACTTGAAGAAATAATAGCTGAGAACTTCCCTGAACTGGGGAAGGAAAAAGGCATTGAAATCCAAGAGGCACAGAGAACTCCCTTCAGACGTAACTTGAATCGATCTTCTGCACGACATATCATAGTGAAACTGGCAAAATACAAGGAGAAAGAGAAAATGCTGAAAGCAGCAAGGGGTAAACGTGCCCTCACATATAAAGGGAGACCTATAAGACTCGTGACTGATCTCTCTTTTGAAACTTGGCAGGCCAGAAAGAATTGGCACGGGATTTTCAGTGTGCTAGACAGAAAAAATATGCAGCCGAGAATCCTTTATCCAGCAAG
>NW_024415115.1:0-2650 GCF_014898765.1 Herpailurus yagouaroundi | reverse complement strand
AATAATAAAGATCAGAGCAGAAATAAACAATATAGAATCTAAAAAAACTGTAGAGCAGATCAACGAAACCAAGAGTTGGTTTTTTGAAAAAATAAACAAAATTGACAAACCTCTAGCCAGGCTTTTCGAAAAGAAAAGGGAGATGACCCAAATAGATAAAATCATGAATGAAAATGGAATTATTACAACCAATCCCTCAGAGATACAAACAATTATCAGGGAATACTATGAAAAATTATATGCCAACAAATTGGACAACCTGGAAGAAATGGACAAATTCCTGAACACCCACACTCTTCCAAAACTCAATCAGGAGGAAATAGAAAGCTTGAACAGACCCATCACCAGCGAAGAAATTGAATCGGTTATCAAAAATCTCCCAACAAATAAGAGTCCAGGACCAGATGGCTTCCCAGGGGAGTTCTACCAGACGTTTAAAGCAGAGATAATACCTATCCTTCTCAAGCTATTCCAAGAAATAGAAAGGGAAGGAAAACTTCCAGACTCATTCTATGAAGCCAGTATTACTTCGATTCCTAAACCAGACAGAGACCCAGTAAAAAAAGAGAACTACAGGCCAATATCCCTGATGAATATGGATGCCAAAATTCTCAATAAGATACTAGCAAATCGAATTCAACGGCATATAAAAAGAATTATTCACCATGATCAAGTGGGATTCATTCCTGGGATGCAGGGCTGGTTCAACATTCGCAAATCAATCAACGTGATACATCACATTAACAAAAAAAAAAGAGAAAAACCATATGATCCTGTCAATCGATGCAGAAAAGGCCTTTGACAAAATCCAGCACCCTTTCTTAATAAAAACCCTTGAGAAAGTCGGGATAGAAGGAACATACTTAAAGATCATAAAAGCCATTTATGAAAAGCCCACAGCTAACATCATCCTCAACGGGGAAAAACTGAGAGCTTTTTCCCTGAGATCAGGAACACGACAGGGATGCCCACTCTCACCGCTGTTGTTTAACATAGTGCTGGAAGTTCTAGCATCAGCAATCAGACAACAAAAGGAAATCAAAGGCATCAAAATTGGCAAAGATAAAGTCAAGCTTTCGCTTTTTGCAGATGACATGATATTATACGTGGAAAATCCGACACACTCCACCAAAAGTCTGCTAGAACTGATACATGAATTCAGCAAAGTTGCAGGATACAAAATCAATGTACAGAAATCACTTGCATTCTTATACACTAACAATGAAGCAACAGAAAGACAAATAAAGAAACTGATCCCATTCACAATTGCACCAAGAAGCATAAAATACCTAGGAATAAACCTAACCAAAGATGTAAAGGATCTGTATGCTGAAAACTATAGAAAGCTTATGAAGGTAATTGAGGAAGATTTAAAGAAATGGAAAGACATTCCCTGCTCATGGATTGGAAGAATAAATAGTGTCAAAATGTCAATACTACCCAAAGCTATCTACACATTCAATGCAATCCCAATCAAAATTGCACCAGCATTCTTCTCAAAACTAGAACAAGCAATCCTAAAATTCATATGGAACCACAAAAGGCCCCAAAGAGCCAAAATAATTTTGAAGAAGAAGACCAAAGCAGGAGGCATCACCATCCCAGACTTTAGCCTCTACTACAAAGCTGTCATCATCAAGACTGCATGGTATTGGCACAAAAACAGACACATAGACCAATGGAATAGAATAGAAACCCCAGAACTAGACCCACAAACGTATGGCCAACTCATCTTTGACAAAGCAGGAAAGAACATCCAATGGAAAAAAGACAGTCTCTTTAACAAATGGTGCTGGGAGAACTGGACAGCAACATGCAGAAGGTTGAAACTAGACCACTTTCTCACACCATTCACAAAAATAAACTCAAAATGGATCAAGGACCTGAATGTGAGACAGGAAACCATCAAAACCCTAGAGGAGAAAGCAGGAAAAGACCTCTCTGACCTCAGCCGTAGCAATCTCTTACTCGACACACCCCCAAAGGCAAGGCAATTAAAAGCAAAAGTGAATTACTGGGACCTTATGAAGATAAAAAGCTTCTGCACAGCAAAGGAAACAACCAACAAAACTAAAAGGCAACCAACGGAATGGGAAAAGATATTTGCCAATGACATATCGGACAAAGGGCTAGTCTCCAAAATCTATAAAGAGCTCACCAAACTCCACACCCGAAAAGCAAATAACCCAGTGAAGAAATGGGCAGAAACCATGAATAGACACTTCTCTAAAGAAGACATCCGGATGGCCAACAGGCACATGAAAAGATGTTCAGCGTCGCTCCTTATCAGGGAAATACAAATCAAAACCACACTCAGGTATCACCTCACGCCAGTCAGAGTGGCCAAAATGAACAAATCAGGAGACTATAGATGCTGGAGAGGATGTGGAGAAACGGGAACCATCTTGCACTGTTGGTGGGAATGCAAATTGGTGCAGCCGCTCTGGAAAGCAGTGTGCAGGTTCCTCAGAAAATTAAAAATAGACCTACCCTATGACCCAGCAATAGCACTGCTAGGAATTTATCCAAGGGACACAGGAGTACTGATGCATAGGGGCACTTGTACCCCAATGTTCATAGCAGCACTCTCAACAATAGCCAAATTATGGAAAGAGCCTAAATGTCCATCAACTGATGAATGGATAAAGAA
>NW_024415114.1:0-2082 GCF_014898765.1 Herpailurus yagouaroundi | reverse complement strand
ATACATACAGAGGTGATTTATAACCCCCCATTTCCCGAACCTTAATCCGGCCCTTCCGGCCTTCTTTTTTTTTTTTTTTTTTTTTTTTATTTTTTTTTTAAACGTTTTTTATTTATTTTTGGGACAGAGAGAGACAGAGCATGAACGGGGGAGGGGCAGAGAGAGAGGGAGACACAGAATCGGAAACAGGCTCCAGGCTCCGAGCCATCAGCCCAGAGCCTGACGCGGGGCTCGAACTCACGGACCGCGAGATCGTGACCTGGCTGAAGTCGGACGCTTAACCGACTGCGCCACCCAGGCGCCCCAACGGCCTTCTATACCATACATGAATCTGACCCCAGCAGTAAACTATTTCTACATTATACAAGATTCCCTGAGAAACCCAAAGCAAATATGCACCCATATGTGCATGCTCTGTCTTGAATAAACAACAGATCTAATAGTAACAAGAATAATTGTATTAGGTTTCTAAAAATTTCATGAGGAAACGAGTCTCTGGTTCTTAACTAGATGTGTTTGCACCTTCCAATGATGTTTCAGTTCTTGTATCATTTTTTGACAAGATTATGATTTTTTTTTTTACATTTACAAAGGTAGGGCACAATTCAGACTGTAGAGAGTGATATTCAGGGGCACCCTGAATATTTCATGTCACTGAACCAAAGAAAAGACATAACCTCAAACCAAATATATATTTTGCATGCAGGCAAAATTTGGCCCTGCCTGATCTCCTAATACCTTGTTGGAGTCCATTTACTGATACATTGTCTACGGCTGGTTTCACACTACCACTGCAAAGCTAAGCAGTCCCAAGAGAGATAGCATGGTCCACAGCCAAACATATTTACTACGACCTGGTCCTTTACAGAAAAAATTTTCCATCCTCTGATGCAGAGAACAAGATGCAAGTATGTTACTATCGAGAAGATTCAAAGTGTTGTTCTGTGATTGTTTTCCTTTTCATTCCTGATTTTTTTCATAATCAATATTAAAAAAATATTCTACCATGTCTCAGTTAAGCTATTAGTAAAGCAAGAGCAAGGTCATTTCTCTAAATTGGGACCAGAAAGTTGAAGGATAAGCAGGGTCCCTGGAGGCTATAATGGAGACAGCAAATAATCCCAAGGTGATGGTGAAAGCCTCAGAGGGCAGCTCCACCATGAGATTCTCCTCCAGTGCCAACCTCCACAGTCAGTGTTTATTTTTGCTTATTTTTTTCCAAACAACAAAGATATATTTGTTTATTTCCTTTGTTTTTCACTTTATTAATTAGTTGTGATGGGGTAAAATTAACATATAATAAAATTCACTAATTTTATGTGTACAGCCTTAAATGTGCATGGTGTCAAGACCACCACCATCGTAATATCAAACATTTCCATCACCCCGAAAAGTTCACTCATATTTGTTTGTCATCAATCCCTTCCTCCACTTCCTGGCCTTGGTGACCAGTGATGTGCTTTCTGTCATTAAACCTTCACCTTTTCTAATTTTTCATATAAAGGGACTCGTAAAATATAGAGCTTTTTAAAATAAGAATTGCGTATGTTTAAGTTGTACAACATGATGAGCATACACACATACACAGTGAAATGATGACTGCAAAGTGAAATGAGCCAGACACAGAAATCTCACTTCTATGTGGAATCTAAAAAAGTTGAATACAGAGAAGCAGAGAGTAGAACCATGGTTACCAGAGAAAGGAGAGGTAGAGGAAATGGGGAGATGTTGGTCAAAGTTGCAGTTACACAGGATGAGTTAAGTGTACAGATTAAATATACAGCGTGATGACTATAGTTAATAATACTTACTAAATATTGAAAATTTGCTAAGACAGTAGATTCCAGATGTTCTCATAACACACAAAAAAATAGTAACAAAGTCAGCCGATGGCATGTTAATCAGCTTGACTGTATTTCACTATGTAAAAGGTAGTGTTTCTTTAGTCTTCCTGCATTTTTATGTTATTATTTACAGTATATTTGTAACCTACTTATAAAAAATTAAGTTTACAATAATCAAACACATAAAATCGAGTTATTTTGACAGAAGACTGTAGGGGGCACCTGGTGGCTCAGTTGG
>NW_024415113.1:0-13099 GCF_014898765.1 Herpailurus yagouaroundi | reverse complement strand
GCACTGGGTGTTGTATGGAAACCAATTTGACAATAAATTTCATATATTAAAAAAAAAAAAAACTGTTCTCTTAGACCCCTGAACTACTGACACTCCCAAAACATTCCAACATTTTCTCATGCAGACCTTATCTCCCTTACAACTCTTTCCATTCTGAGACAGAACAGAAATCTTTTGTAAGACAGCATGAGACAAAGCTGGTATCAGCCTTGTTTACCATAATTGGGATTTTCAGTTTCCGAAAATAGAAGAAGATCATTGCTTTGGAGCTTCTTTATGTAAGGGGAGCACAGAGAGAAGGTTACCCCAAATTTACTTGGTCTGTCCAGACCTAGCTGTGACCAAAGCAGGCTCACGTTTGAGTATGCTTTTGGGAAGGGGGTAAAATAGGAGGGAAAAATAAAGACACTTGGGAAAAGATATGGCCTTCTCTGTATGCTTTAGTGAAGAAATTTGATGCATATTCCTCACATGACTAGTTTCAACCTGAATCTAAATCCACTGATCTGTAAAGCACTCTTTGAATTTGCACTCCTGATTTTTAAATTTACTGATAATAAAGTCTCCCCTGGGCCTCATCAGCTCTTAATTGTTAAAGTATCTCACTGTTGCTGGTATGGTTTGTACAAACCCTAATTGAACTGCTAACATACCTTGAAATCTCAGCAGGATTAATTTTTTCACAGTTTGAGCGATTTTTATCAGATTAATTACTACCTCCTGTAGTCCAATCCCTCACTCTCTGCCAACCCACCTCAAGAACCTATATCTATTTCTGGAGCTGTGAGAAATCTGTCATGATGTATTTAGCTGAATTTTTTTTTTTTTTTTTTTTTTTTTTTTTTTTTTTTTTTTTAAAACAAAACTAGGTTTTTCAAACAATCCTTGCTGGGCTAATGGTTGAAAATTGAGATGCTACATGTAAATAGGTACAGTGCTTTCAAGCAAATAGCAAAGTGCTTTTGTTTGGATTTCAGATTTATTACTATGAATAGATGACTGCATTTAATGTGTGTTATATAAAATTTAACCCACTAGTAGGACTTCCTATAGGTTTACTAGTTTTTTTTTCCTTTTATCGTCAGATGTGCATGCCTTCTTTCTCTCTTAAAGTGTCCAAACCCTTCTGTATATATTTGGAACCTCCACAGGCTTCTACCATAATATTTTAGCCAGCCCCTATTGTGAATGGCAGAGCCAGGTGTAGGAACCATTAAAGTGTGCATCTATTTATAATTAATAAATAGATAAAAAAACAAATAAATTGGGGAGAAAGGGCTCCTTATGCCAATGATATATGTAGAAGGGGTGGTAGAGCTGGGAAATCATCATTTTGCTGCCCTTATAGTATAGAATGGTTTCGGCAAGAATCATCAACAGATGATAACTTTGGTGGGGAGGTTTGATGAGGAGCTAGATATATGCATAGTCTCAAAGTGCCTCCTCATAGATTGCTTTGTAGTTATGAAGCGAGAAAGAGTAACTATACAATGGAAAAACTGGACAATTCCTTGACCAGACAATCAAAATCAAGATCACAGATAGCCTCCAAATGTGATGCTCTGAATAGGACACAGTGCGTCTGTAGTTTTCGGGCTGAGAATGCATAAACCTGAATGTAATCATAAGGAAACATCAGACAAACCAAAACTGCGGAACAGTCTATAAAATAATTGGCCTCTGCTCTTCAAAAATGTCAGTGTCATAAAGACAAAGAGAGCCTGAGGAACTGTTGGGGATTAAGAGAAACTAAAGAGATATGACAACAAAATGCAAACACGATGCTGGGTTGCTTCCTATACTGGAGGAACCAAAATGCCATAAAGGACATTATTGGGACAATTGATAAAATAAGAAGATGGACAGCAGATAAAAATATTGTAACAATGTTAAATTTCCTGAATTTGACAACTATACTGTGATTATCTAAGAGAATGTCTTTGTCCTTAGGAGAGACACAAACTGGAGTATTAGGGGGCAAAGTGGATTGATGTATGTCATCTGCCTTCACATGGTTCTGAAAATAAATACACATATGTTGAGTAAATATATATATATATATAGTTCTATATAAGATATATGAATTAATTATATTTAATAAATTATGTACATACACATGTATGTATGTATATATACATTCTATGCTTTTGGCCACTCTGCTATCTGCATCTCAAAGTTGTGTATATGGCAGGGAGAGAATGAGATTAACCTGGGTAAAAAGTATAAAGGCATTCTCTGTACCATTCTTGCAACTCTTAAGTTTGAAATTATTTTCAAAGAATGATGACCTGTTTCCCTTATATGTATACCTTTTGGATTCCCATCTCCATTCCTTCACTCCTTCACTGACATCACTCCCACAACAATTCTCCCCAATGTGGCAAATCAATTTCTCCAATCCTACCTGGATCAACAGGTTCAGTTCGAACAGGCCCCTTCTCTACATTCCTCCAGCACTGCTGGTGTCAGTATCATTTGACCTGATCTTGTTGATTGGCTTTGTTTTGGGATGTAGACAGCATAATGGCTAAATGCACAGACTGTGGAATCAGACTGCCTGGGTTCAGGTCCCAGTTCTGCCACTTAAAAGCTGTGTGACCTTGAGCAAATTCCTTACTTTCTATCAATCTTGGTTCCTTTGACAGGAAGCAGCATTGCATGAGGGAGGAAAGAGCACTCACTGGGAGTTCAGAGGCTTGATTCTACTGTAGATTTGTCACAAATGTGTGACCTTGTGGGTCTCAGTTCTCACACATGTAAAATAAAGGCATTGGATGAATAAGTGGTCCTCCACCCAGGTTGACATTAGAATCATCTGGGGAGCTCTAAAATACATATAAAATATATCGGCATCCAACCTCCCCCTCCCCGACCAAAAACTCTGGTAAAAGGTGAATCTTAGGCATCGTAGTTTTTAGAAGGTCTTTGCAACTTTGTGATTTCATGAAAAAAGGCTGCTGTGGATTGTTTGTTGTTGTTATTGAGGCCCCTTCTGTCTCACCCACAATGTGTGGCCTAGGGCTTGATCACATGGTAGGGACACACAATGCCAAAGTGTTAACTAAAATAATGATCAGCTAAGATTTTCCTTTTTTCCCCCAGCTAGAAAGAGAGATCTCTGACAATCTCAGCATCTTGACAGAGTGATTATTGCCTCCCAGAATCCCCTACTAGCCATAGGAAATTAACTGTAGGAGTGTATGCCCTTAATGGGAATCTAGCATGTCAATGGGCTATTTCTGTCATTGTGATTTAGTTTAATATTCCAATATGCCCCCGCTGATTTTCATGATACTTAGCAAAAAAAGAAGTGGTGGTTCTCCCTTGGTTCACATTTGACCAATTGCTATGCTTGAGGCAATCACAAAACACCATAGGTGTTGAAAATGATTAGGGACAATTAAGATAGTGCAGCCTCCAAGAAGAAGCCAGTATCAAGTCTTCGATCTCCCAAATGCACAGGTTGTATGTTCCTGCAGCAGCAATTGCCTAAAAATATCTAATACTTAATTACTTTCGAAGTGTCAGTCTTCATAACTGGGTATTAGAATGTTCTAATTGATAGCGCAGCTGCAAACTTCCCTGCCTGACACTGGCATATGGCTTGCAATATTCTTCCACCTTGATCAGTTTTCTTTCTTCATAAAGCTTACCTAGAGATTGCAGATTGCAGGCACCATCTACCTAGGATTGGAATTACTGGACCTTTTTTTTCCCTCCAATTTCCTGTTTTGAGCAAAAGGGGAAAACACACACACACACACACACACACACACACACACACAAGTAAATGAAAAGAAAAATAAAAAATAGCTCAGCTCAGAGGCTTATGGCAACCAAATTATGTTGTAAAACTTCCTAGTTCCTGTTGCTTTTGCCTTTCATTTTAAGAAAACCCTATACACATGCAATATAGATATCAGCTAGAGTCACTCCTATCATCCTTAGAATCTAAAAAAGATTGGCTGGAACCTCTATCCCAGTGATTGTGAAAAGTCCAAAGCCCTCCACCAGCTGTGAATGCCATTGTAGCCACTTGTAGCTCTGAGCCCTTGCCACTTTGAGTCTGTTTTATTTCAGTCTGCTGTACGTGCAGTTTCTGTTCTACAGTATGTTGACTCAAACTCAGAACATAACCCCTTTCCTTAATTTTCCAAAACCCCACTCACTCAAGGAAAGTGGATGTGGCAGATTTTAATGAAGCTTGGGTAATATGGAGGGATTTTTACCACAGGCATGCAAATGACTTCAAATG
Source organism: Herpailurus yagouaroundi (assembly GCF_014898765.1). Classification (NCBI taxonomy): domain Eukaryota; kingdom Metazoa; phylum Chordata; class Mammalia; order Carnivora; family Felidae; genus Herpailurus; species Herpailurus yagouaroundi. The sequence continues at coordinate 8,844 of NW_024415113.1, read as the reverse complement.
GAGTGGTAGCTATTCTTGTCCTTCAAAGTCCCTTAGCCCAAGCTCTAGCCTCCTACCACATTGCTTAGCCTCCTTGATCTTTCTTCATGGCTTCTTCCCTTTTCTTTATTTTTTGTTCCTGTCAATTCAGGAAGAATATACAGGTATTGCAAGCTTTCTTGAGCAGAGCAATTGGGCTCTCTAGTGCCAATTCCAAAACTTAATTCTGGGCTTCCCTTTGTGTACCCACAGCTGTAAATTTACTGCCTAAAAGGGCCCATCTGATTGGGTTTGTTTTCTAGTATATACATAAAATGTCTGTATGTATGCATGTGTATGCATAGATACATATGCACACATATATATTTCTAAATTTATAAAACTTATAGCATATATCAATTAAAACTTAATCTTTTATTTGGCAACAATATTTCCTATAAAACAGCCTCTTAACTCATGTGCAGGGCTCTAGGGTCTTTCTAGTCCTAATTGAGTCTCTGTACAGCGTCAAATGAACCTTCCAGAAACTTTTTTCATCATGTTATTTCTCTGCATACCACCCTTCATTAATATGATGATCTAGTGAATATTTAGAGATTAGTGGTTGATAATGATTATTTATTTCTAGAAACTTATCCATTTTATCAGGAAGTTTTAATGTCTTGAATTAGAGCAATGAGTAAAAACCTACATGATGTGCTTAAACAGATTCTGGAACATAATAAGGGCGAGTAAAGGTTAGTGACTAATGTTGTTGTTGTTACATTATTATCGGGATTTTGGGTGTGGTGGCATAGAGGAGGGTATAGACAAGGTATGGGGACTTGTTGGTGTGGCTCAAATTCCTATAGTTAAACAGCTTATTTTACCTGTGAGTAATGTCAAAGCTAGGATTCACAAGTAGCTCCTTCTCTGTTGTGTTCATTATCGCCCACCAACTTCCCCCAGCCAAGTCAGGAATTACCATTAAGTGAATGTCCACATTCTTCAGCCTTCCATGCAACATGTGGCATGATCAGACTCCTGATCTTTATTTTTCCAAACTTTTATTCCTCTGCATACATATATAATTTTATGTTCTAGTTATACTTGTCTTATTTTTTTTGCTTGTCATATAACTTTACCCTAACATATTATACTTGTTAAAATAACATTATTTAATTTTTTTAAAGTTTATTTATTTATTTTGAGAGAGACAGAAAACACGAGTAGGGTAGGGGCAGAGAGAGAGAGAGAGAGAGAGAGAGACGAGAGAGAGAGAGAGAGAGAGAGAGAGAGAGAGAGAGAGAGAGACAATTCCAATCAGGATCTGTGCTGTCAGCACAGAGCCTGATGTGGGGCTTGATCTCACGAACTGTGAGATCATGACTTGAGCCAAGATCAAGGGGTTATCATCCCTGCTAAGATAACCTTAAGTGAGAGTTTTTATTTGGAACTGAGGAAACTATACTGGGATCTACCTAAGGGGTGGTGGGTGGTAGTTGGGGTTAGGAAATTGGGAATTAAGTTAAGCATTGTTGAAGTCTGCCATCATTATGCATTTCCTATTTTCTAAACAGGGCCATATGGTGATCATCTGCATTACTCTTTACCTTTCATTAAGCATAGGTTCCCCAAACCTACGATTAAAATGTTTTCTGACTTACACTGATATCTTACTGTTTCACTGAGCAGGACTGTTTTCCTCTTCTCTGAATTTAACCTCTTAAGTAAGAATAGACAAAGCCAGTGTGGGTGATCTTACCTAGAGTAAGGCAGGGTTCTTCAAAGGCCAGAATCAAGCACCAACTCTGTTAGCAGAACCAACAGAGGCAAGGCTCTCTGTGAAGACTTCCAAGCACTGGCAGATGGGAGGTAGAGGATTTGGGCATGCTTCAGTAGGCTAGGTCTCTACCTAAAGTTTGTTCCAAGAACAGTTACATACTGCAGAAGTCTGGCTCATTTGTTGGTCCACACTTTAATGAATAGTATCTATCAAAAACCATGCTACTTGCCCATAACCGGGTTTATTGTTGTCTTCCTGAAACAATTTTTTGGCCATCAAGTCCCCCAACAAATACCATATTGATGACCATATTGTGAAAACACTGTTTTTTGTAAGATGGTAAAATTGGCCCATCTGTTTCTCTCTCTGCTTACTTGTGGACAGGGGAATGGTGAGACACACCCCTCACCATGGTCTGGACACATTTCAATGCATTATGCCAGCCAGAGAATCTCACCTCATTTACTTCTGGATATTGTTTCCTTTCACAAGGAGAAGAACACAGATTGCTTTGGGAAAAGATCATAGTCCTGTCATGGATTTCTCTGACCAGATCCAGCTGAGTGGAGGAGTAGAGGATAGGGAAGTCTGGATTCTGAAGAAAAAAAAGATGGCTGGGGCTGGTATACAACACCAATATCAGTGTCTGAATGTCTTAAAGGGATTGGAGGGGGAAGGTATGTAACCTGAAGAGCTTAGATCATACTGTTTACATCTGTCCATGCACTAAAGTGTCATTCAGTAATAGTGTTCTCAGTTTTTGCCTCTCCCTTATCCTCACCCAATGTATGAAGCAGTTTCTTCACGTGTATTAATACCTTGCCCTGGAAATCCCACAGGCTTCTTGTGAGACTCAAAGTGGTAATGATTGTGAAGATCTTTGCAAATGGAAAATTGCTGTACAAATGTAGGAACTTGGCTAGAAAACCAAAGAATCTTAAGATTTGATGAGACTTGAAAGGTTACATAGTCCAATCCCTGTCCTATGCTTGAAGAAACCACCATAATTATTATACTTACTTGAAGATTTACAAGTATAAGCATTACTTGGGGAGTGAGTTATCCAACAAGCATTTATTGAGCACCTATTATTTTTCAGATGCTGTTCTATGTGCTGTAAGATAAAACAGTGAATGAAGCAGATGAGGCCTCTGCCCTCAAATAGCTTAAAATTGAGTAGGGAGGGCTATTATCATGTAAATAAAATAACATAATTTCTGATAGTAATACATGGCATTCAGGTAATTAAAATAGGAGTATGTGATAGAGTGACTGGGGGAGCAACCTTAGATTATGTTTTCAGAGACGGATTCTCTGAGGAGGTAATACTTAAACTTAGTTTTTAATGAAAGAAGGAGCCAGACTGCAAAGACCAAGTGAAAGAACATTCCAGGTAGAGGATATAGCCCTGGGGGAAGGTATATTTTAGGATCAGTGTGGCTAGTGCAGATTTTGTGAAGAGGAGAGTACTAAGAGAGGAGACCATAGAGGTAGGCAGAGGCCAGATCATGAAGGGAATTTTAAACAAACAAACAAGCAAACAAACAAACAAACAAACAGATCATTTATATTTGATTCTAAATGAGATGGGAAGCCATTGGAAGGTTTTAAGCAAGGGAATCACATTATCAGTTTTGAATTTTAATAAGAATCTTCTGGTTGCTGTGTTGAGAAAAAAACAAAGGCACCAAGGGTGGAAACTGTTTAGCCATTAGGGGACTGTGGTAATTGTATATTTGCTCATAAGTATTTGTTTCTTCCTTGCCATGATTTCCTGTAGGCTGAGATATTTTCCTTCTCCTTTAACTTTGGGCTTGGCCATGTGACTTCACTTGGCCAATTAAATTTGAGAAGATGTAACCTATATCCTGTCAGAGCAGAGCTTCAGGTATACTTGTGGTTTGGCTCTGCTGCCCATGATCTTCTGTTCTCCACTATGAGAATTGCATGGATCTTCAGGGTCCTTCTTAGACACATGGAACTAAGTTCATCCCGCTGAAACCCAGCAGAGTTCAGTTGAACTGCAGCCCTCATGTAACTTGAGCAAGAAATATTTATTTTCAAAAGTCTCAGAGATTCTGGGATTGTTTGAGGCTACCAAATACAAAAACAAAACCACAAACCCAAACCCAAAAATGAAGAAAACCCAAAACCAAAAAAACTGGTAGCAGTGGAAACGGTGAGACTTTACATATATATTTTTTATTTATTTTTGTTGTTCATTTAGTTTTGAGAGAGGGACAGAGAGAGAGAGGGAGACACAGAATCCGAAGCAGGCTCCAGGCTCTGAGCTGTCAGCACAGAGCCTGATGTGAGGCTAGAACTCATGAACCATGAGATCATGACCTGAGCCAAAGTCGGATGTTTAATTGACTGAGCCACCAAGTTGCCCCAGATTTTACATATATTTTGAAGACATAACTAAAAAGACTTGCTGGTGTTTGCAAGATGTGGGATGAAAGAGAAGGAGAAGAGTCAAGGATGACTTTTGAGCAACCTAGAAAATAGGGCATCCTTTACTGAAATGGGGAAGAATTAGGGAAAAGCTAGTATGAGGGAAACCAGGCATTCATTTTTGGCCATCTTATGTTTGAAGTGATTATTAGAGATTCATATGTTGACCTACTTTTTCCTCCCAACAAATTCTTACTTTATTTATTTGTTTGTTTTATTTTAACCTACAAAAAGAATATTTGGTAGCTTAAAGTACTGGTAAAACCAGGAAAGCAAGGGGATTCAGAGGGAAAATTATATTGAAAAAGTCTGGCAGAGGAAAACTGCAATTCAATGCAAATAGTTTTGAGCTTCTTAGTAACCAAAATGAAGAGGCAGAGGCAGTGAGTTATAAAACTCTCATTTTCTGGGGCAATGGTTCTCAATCTTGGCTGCAGAGTGTAATCCTGGAGCTTGGCCAAGCACATTGTAAATGGTGACCTCTGATGCTGCACAACTTAACAGTCCTGTCCAGCACCCGCTTCTAGAAATCCAAATTTAACTGGTCTAGGATGGAGCTGGCATGTAAATATGTTTACTATTAGATGACTCTAATGTGCAGCCAGAGTTGAAAACTATTACTTTTATAGAAGAAAGAGTACCCATTGATATGGAAAGATAAACTTGTTCTTGAGTTCTGATTAAATTTGTCTCAGGCATCTTTGTGTTGGGGTATTGAGCTATGTAATGAATGATGCTATAGATTAGCAATTTCACATGAGATACAGAAGCTTTTCTCCTTTATTGCTTATTATATGTATCCTCAATGAAAGCTGAAGTTGTAAGGTTAAAATTATAGTTGTGTAAAAGCAGAAGCAAGAGTGATAGGGTGCAGCTATGTGGCTTTCTAGTATTAGGTTTAGCAGAGTAATAAATCTTGGAAAATCATGAAGAGGAAAGAGTTAGTGGGATCCTCATGAACACCAGTAGATTCAAGAAGACTTTGCTCAGTTTGTCCATGAAGCCATTCTGGAGTATTTCTCGTGTCTGAGTCTTTCAGACAGCTCTTTCCCCCTTAACTGAGGTCTGCCTGTGGTTGGACAGGGAGTGGTGTGTTCTCCTTCCCTTTTAGTTTTGTCACTATTGTGCTTTCCCATGCCAAGCAGGTTTTTCCTTTGGGGGAAGACACTTAGGCAGAAATGAAATTAAGAAATAATGTAATGATGATGGCGGCAATTCTTTGCGCAGTCTAAGAGCAGTTGGCTGCTAATTGTGAAGCGGTAATAAGGGGGGCCCTGGGCCATAAGGTTTGCATTAGGAACACCTGTAGTTTTCATTTAACACCATGGATCATTAAACAGCTGCTCAAAATGGCCTTATTAAAACAAACACAGTTGCACTGTTTTATGTGTGTGTTATATTGCAGTGAGCAGATCAGATGAAAACAGAGAGGTCTTGTAAAAAAAAAAAAAAAGATACCCTAAGCATATTTAAAGGTACTATCACATAAAGGCAATTATAGCTGGGTATTTTTCTGCTTTTGTGAAGTTGAAACTGATTGAACTTGTTGGATTTTGCCTTAAGCTTTTTCACTGGGGCTGAGTGGCATGGAAACTTGATGAGAGTCTTCTTTGGAGGAGGCCCTCATTGAAGTCACTGGTATGCTCTAAAACTGGCCTGTCATGTGTGTTCCTTTCACTGAAGAAAGCAAATTGCACTATCCTCTGTAATGTGAAGATGACCTTCTGGGAAGAAGAGGAGCTCTGGAGTTTTTCTATCATTGAGGATGTGTTTGTTCTATGTCACCTGTACTTTCACATTGATATCCCCTTACCTGTTTAATTACATGTTTGTAATATTGCTAATTAAAATTAGATGTTGAGTTTGTGCCCAGAGTCAGGGTCCAGATTAAAGCTGGAATGCAGAAGTTTTTTGATTTAAAAATAATTGGTCTTTGGTGGAAATATTTTCTAATTATTTGTCAAAGATAAATTTTAGATGCTTCAGGATGCAAGAGTCTTGAGGATGTAGTCTGGACAGTGACATGCTGGTGTTTTTAGATATATTTTTATGAGAATGACAGTAGAGGCTGTATGAGGTGTGTGTGTGTGTGTGTGTGTGTGTGTGTGTGTGTGTGTGTGAGAGAGAGAGAGAGAGAGAGAGAGAGAGAGAGATGGAGAGATTGAGAGTTTGTTCCATCAACATCAAGCTCCACATGTGGGTTAATCTCTTCTATAATTGCATAGATTTATGACAAGTGACACTTTATGTCTTACCCTAATTCTGTGCAGGAAGCCTTTCATAGACATTGTTTGTGGGCTTGATTTCATTAAAGGGCCCCATGTGCCTTCCTGTTTTATAATCACACAGTCAAGTAGTCTTCAGGCTAGAAAAGAGATCTTGGTGAGTCTGGGAACCTGTCCAGGAGTGTAGAGGAGTGGGACAGGGAGGAAAGACTTAGATCTCTCAGTGGTATGAATTAGAGTTACCATAAAGAAAAGTAGGTGAATCCTGAGCATATGCATTTGGCTCACAGTTTCCTCCACATATGTGTCTGTCACTTCTGCTCCTTTGCTGAGGTTCCCTACTTCCCTAACCCATTTCCTGGCTCTGGTATCTATTGCAAAGTTAATCTTTGGTAAAATTGTTAAAGCTAGCAGTTTGTTCATGGTGTTTTTTTGCCATTCCGGCTGACTTCATTATTTTTGTTTTCCTCTGATGGGCCTGCCTTTCCTACACTCCTACCCTCCCTGACAGGTTCCCAGACACTTTCAACTTTCTTCCATCTCATCTTGTCAAAACCTTCTCTTGAAAAGGATGGAGAACTTCTACAACATGATGAGGAAATGGCCAATGCAGCACAAAGGGCCCATGAAGTAGGGAACCCAACCTTTAGCTGATGAGATGAAGTACTACCATTGGATATTTAGGCATCTTCTAGCTGAAAGTGAAGTTGGGGGCAGGGGTAGGGTGGGACATTTTAGTTCCTTCCTGTTATATTCTGAGATTAAATCACAAGTGAGTGGTAATTTTCAGTGTTCTTCTTTTGCTATACTCAGTTTTATATCTCTCAGGTGAGAGCCTGGACAGTGATAACCCCTCAATAAATTTTTTTGAATGATTGAATGAATGAATGGGCAGAAGGAACTCCCCCATACCTCCTTACTTCACAGTAGTAGCTCTGCCTACTTACAAACTAGACCCTTTTCATAAACAGGAGTGCCTTCAGGCAGAAGAGTATTGTGCTGCCAAGAGTATGGAGTATTATGTTGTCAACGTATTGTCCAGGTCTTCAGTGTGTTGTCAGGTTTCAGTGTAAGACACTTCTTTGCTGAACATTATGGCCCACAAGATGCATTTGATTCCGCTTTCACAGTTAAAGAAGAATGGGCATAAACAAACGTTCCCTTTCCTTTAAGGAGAAGATGCTTCTCCTTAAGCCTACTTGCAGATATCCTTAATCTAGCCTTGTCAAATCCTTAATCTCGCCTCGTCAATAAAGAATATGATTGATATAGCCCACATCATTTTCAACAGACCTTCTAGGATTCCAGAGACAATGGAAGGAAGAAATCATGTCTATTTCAGTTCTATTTTATTTACATGGAAACTAATTACTTTCAATTTTTGCCTGTTTCTTTCAGGCCCTGAATCTTTGGCTTCCAGCCAATTTGCATCATTTAAAAAATTTAAAACACACACACAGACACACACACACACACACACACACACACACACACACACACACACACACCTCCCAGGCAGACCACACCTGGCTCCAAGAGTCTACTTTAGGTTTCTAATCTATGAAGCTTGATTTGGCTAGAGAGATAAGTGTTCAAAAACTCAAACCATTGGCATTCCCTTCTCCATATGTTCCTCATCACTTTTGCTTAAAACTTCTAGGCCATTTGGGAAATCCTAGGTTGACCACTGAGAGAATTGTTGATTCTAGGATTACTAATTAACATCTAGAGAGACACGTAAATAACGTGTGTGTGTCCCTGAAGAACTTCTTTGATCCTTAATTATTACAAGCAGGATTGTTTTTAGACAGTGCTCTAGAAAGAAATTTAGTTATTAGCTTATTCATTTTTTACTCATTTCATTCCTGCCATGACCTCAGATGAGCACCTAGGTTACAATGGAGAACCAAGAAATGGGCTTTATGGCCTCAGGCCCCAGGAGTCAGTGTTTATTTTCTTCTGCCTTGGCAGAAGAACTTGAAAAGCATTGTTACTCACTATATAAATTTTCTCTAAACAAGCATGTTTGCCTGAAGTTACTCACTTAAAAAAATAATGTTTGGGGAAGAAAAATAAACATGCAATGCTCCGCATTTGAAATAAAGTGAGAGAAAGTTTCTACTGATAAAAAACCTGATTTATAGCATAACGTTTAGAAAACTATGTTTTGTTTAAGTGTATGTAGTGAATTAACTGTTAAAAATATGGGTAAAGAGATGTCCTGCTATCTCTGGGATGATAGGTGTTTTATTAAGACATTTTTATAATCATAAAAATAATATATATACTATAGAAAATATTGAAAATACAGAAAACTTAAAAAAAACAAAGTATATGATTCCACTACTCAGAGACAACTGCCTTTTTTTAATTTATATATGAAATTTATTGTCAAATTGGTTTCCATACAACACCCAGTGC
>NW_024415112.1:0-1531 GCF_014898765.1 Herpailurus yagouaroundi | reverse complement strand
GAGATGCCCCGTAAGTTGCCCCGGGTTGGCGTGGTGGGCAGAGCAAACCCCCCCCCCCCCCCCCGAAGAGTCTGTGACCTTCATGGCAGAAGGACGTCGCAGATGTGATTATGTCAAGGATCTCGAGGTGAGGAGATCGTTCTGGGCGACCCGGCTGGCTCAGTGGGGGCACAAGCATCTTGGTGAGAGGGAGGCAGGACGTGAGGAGTCAGACGTGAGGACAGAGCAGGGGCGACAGGTCGGGGACTGCCACGCTGCTGGCTCTGACGGCAGAGGCGCGGCCACGGGGCAAGGAAAGCGGGCGCCTCCAGAAGCTGGAAGAGCCACCGGAACGGACTCCTCCCCGGACCCTCCAGGAGGAACACGGCCTTGTGGACACCTGGACCCCAGCCCAACGAGGCCGTGTCCTACCTGCGGCTCCCAGAGGCGAGAGGTGACGGGTCCGTGTCGGTTTCACCTGCTGAATCTGTGCTCAGGTGCTATGGCAGCGACAAGAGCGGAACGGAAGGTCTTGAAGAACAGATGCGACGGTGATTTTCCAACCCGACCTCCTGCTCTGCAACCCGGTGCCCCTCTCAGGGCAGGGACAGGCACCTGCCCTCCGCCCTTCCCTGTCCGGCGTCTCCGGGCTGCTGGGCCCGTCCCGGGCCGCGAGGGGGCTGCGTCCCAGCCAGCCAGCTCCGCACCGCGGACGGCCCGGGGCTCGGCCAGGCTGGGAGCCGGTTTGTGGACTGTGGCCTAGGGGCAGGTTGGAAAATGACTTTTGCCCACGTCTGTCTCCGCAAACAGCAACGCAAAGGACACGCGCCCCGGGGGGCTTCGAGTGGAGTCCCCCGACTGCCTAGAGAAGGACGCAGCCCTTTTCCCAGCGAGGGGTGAAGTGAAGGTGCCCCTTGGCTCACTAGCTGCTCGGAGCCAGATCTTTTGCATAAAGAAAAGGCAGGCAGGGAGGGGGGACAAAAACAGAAAACGAGAAGCTGAGGGGTAAAGGGTGGAGAGAAACGCAGTGCCTCCCGGAGCGCCCGGTCTGAGTTTGCCGGACAGGGGGTGTTGGGGGGCTGGGGTGAGCCACCCCGGCCGGCCAGGCGCCCCGCGTGGGAGCTGGAGGGTGCCTCGGCAGCCGCGGTGACCCCTGTGACCCCTCAGGGCGCCCGGGGCGGCCGACCGGCCTCAGTGGGGCAGGAGCCCACCAGCCCGGGAAGAATCTGAGGCAGAGGAACTTGGCCGAAACCCAACTTCTCTAAAAGTATTAAAAGCCCGTGGCCCACAAAGGCCTGGTTGCAAGGTCCCGCGGGCTCTGACAGTCGGGTCCCTGACCGTTGAGACCAAGTGTGGTCCTGGCGTTGAGCAATAGGGCTGTACCCTGGCACCGTACCCACCCTGCCCTGCCCCGTCCTATTCACACTGGAGGAGAGGAGAGGAGGGGAGAGAGGAGGAGGGGGAGGGGAGGGGAGAGGAGAGGGAAGGAGAGGGGAAGGGAGGAGAGGAGGGGAGAGGAGAGGAGAGGGAAGGAGAGGGGAAGGGATGAGAG
>NW_024415111.1:0-2055 GCF_014898765.1 Herpailurus yagouaroundi | reverse complement strand
AGGACCAGATGGCTTCCCAGGGGAGTTCTACCAGACGTTTCAAGCAGAGATAATACCTATCCTTCTCAAGCTATTCCAAGAAATAGAAAGGGAAGGAAAACTTCCAGACTCATTCTATGAAGCCAGTATTACTTTGATTCCTAAACCAGACAGAGACCCAGTAAAAAAAGAGAACTACAGGCCAATATCCCTGATGAATATGGATGCAAAAATTCTCAATAAGATACTAGCAAATCGAATTCAACGGCATATAAAAAGAATTGTTCACCATGATCAAGTGGGATTCATTCCTGGGATGCAGGGCTGGTTCAACATTCGCAAATCAATCAACGTGATACATCACATTAACAAAAAAAAAGAGAAAAACCATATGATCCTGTCAATCGATGCAGAAAAGGCCTTTGACAAAATCCAGCACCCTTTCTTAATAAAAACCCTTGAGAAAGTTGGGATAGAAGGAACATACTTAAAGATCATAAAAGCCATTTATGAAAAGCCCACAGCTAACATCATCCTCAACGGGGAAAAACTGAGAGCTTTTTCCCTGAGATCAGGAACACGACAGGGATGCCCACTCTCACCGCTGTTGTTTAACATAGTGCTGGAAGTTCTAGCATCAGCAATCAGACAACAAAAGGAAATCAAAGGCATCCAAATTGGCAAAGATGAAGTCAAGCTTTCGCTTTTTGCAGATGACATGATATTATACATGGAAAATCCGATAGACTCCACCAAAAGTCTGCTAGAACTGATACATGAATTCAGCAAAGTTGCAGGATACAAAATCAATGTACAGAAATCAGTTGCATTCTTATACACTAACAATGAAGCAACAGAAAGACAAATAAAGAAACTGATCCCATTCACAATTGCACCAAGAAGCATAAAATGCCTAGGAATAAATCTAACCAAAGATGTAAAGGATCTGTATGCTGAAAACTATAGAAAGCTTATGAAGGTAATTGAAGAAGATTTAAAGAAATGGAAAGACATTCCCTGCTCATGGATTGGAAGAATAAATATTGTCAAAATGTCAATACTACCCAAAGCTATCTACACATTCAATGCAATCCCAATCAAAATTGCACCAGCATTCTTCTCGAAAGTAGAACAAGCAATCCTAAAATTCCTATGGAACCACAAAAGGCCCCGAATAGCCAAAGTAATTTTGAAGAAGAAGACCAAAGCAGGAGGCATCCCAATCCCAGCCTTTAGCCTCTACTACAAAGCTGTCATCATCAAGACAGCATGGTATTGGCACAAAAACAGACACATAGACCAATGGAATAGAATAGAAACCCCAGAACTAGACCCACAAACGTATGGCCAACTCATCTTTGACAAAGCAGGAAAGAACATCCAATGGAAAAAAGACAGTCTCTTTAACCAATGGTGCTGGGAGAACTGGACAGCAACATGCAGAAGGTTGAAACTAGACCACTTTCTCACACCATTCACAAAAATAAACTCAAAATGGATAAAGGACCTGAATGTGAGACAGGAAACCATCAAAACCCTAGAGGAGAAAGCAGGAAAAGACCTCTCTGACCTCAGCCGTAGCAATCTCTTACTCGACACATCCCCAAAGGCAAGGGAATTAAAAGCAAAAGTGAATTACTGGGACCTTATAAAGGTTAAAAGTTTCTGCCGAGCAAAGGAAACAACCAACAAAACTAAAAGGCAACCAACGGAATGGGAAAAGATATTTGCAAATGACATATCGGACAAAGGGCTAGTATCCAAAATCTATAAAGAGCTCACCAAACTCCACACCCGAAAAACAAATAATCCAGTGAAGAAATGGGCAGAAAACATGAATAGACACTTCTCTAAAGAAGACATCCGGATGGCCAACAGGCACATGAAAAGATGTTCAGCGTCGCTCCTTATCAGGGAAATACAAATCAAAACCACACTCAGGTATCACCTCACGCCAGTCAGAGTGGCCAAAATGAACAAATCAGGAGACTCTAGATGCTGGAGAGGATGTGGAGAAACGGGAACCCTCTTGCACTGTTGGTGGGAATGCAAATTGGTGCAGCCGCTCTGGAAAGC
>NW_024415110.1:0-1935 GCF_014898765.1 Herpailurus yagouaroundi | reverse complement strand
TCCATATATTTTTTAATTTCTTCTCGAATTGCCTGGTTGACCCACTCATTCGTTAGTAGGGTGTTCTTTAACCTCCATGCTTTTGGAGGTTTTCCAGACATTTTTCTGTGGTTGATTTCAAGCTTCATAGCATTGTGGTCTGAAAGTATGCATGGTATGATTTCAATTCTTGTAAACTTATGAAGGGCTGTTTTGTGACCCAGTATATGATCTATCTTGGAGAATGTTCCATGTGCACTCGAGAAGAAAGTATATTCTGTTGCTTTGGGATGCAGAGTTCTAAATAGATCTGTCAAGTCCATCTGATCCAATGTCTCATTCAGGGCCCTTGTTTCTTTATTGACCGTGTGTCTAGATGATCTATCCATTTCTGTAAGTGGGGTGTTAAAGTCCCCTGCAATGACCACATTCTTATCAATAAGGTTGCTTATGTTTATGAGTAATTGTTTTATATATTTGGGCGCTCCGGTATTCGGCGCATAGACATTTATAATTGTTAGCTCTTCCTGATGGATAGACCCTGTCACTATTATATAATGTCCTTCTTCATCTCTTGTTACAGCCTTTAATTTAAAGTCTAGTTTGTCTGATATAAGTATGGCTACTCCAGCTTTCTTTTGGCTTCCAGTAGCATGATAAATAGTTCTCCATCCCCTCACTCTCAATCTAAAGGTGTCCTCAGGTCTAAAATGAGTCTCTTGTAGACAGCAAATAGATGGGTCTTGTTTTTTTATCCATTCGGATACCCTATGTCTTTTGGTTGGCGCATTTAATCCATTTACATTCAGTGTTATTATAGAAAGATATGGGTTTAGAGTCATTGTGATGTCTGTATGTTTTATGCTTGTAGTGATGTCTCTGGTACTTTGTCTCACAGGGTCCCCCTTAGGATCTCTTGGAGGGCTGGTTTAGTGGTGACAAATTCCTTCAGTTTTTGTTTGTTTGGGAAGACCTTTATCTCTCCTTCTATTCTAAATGACAGACTTGCTGGATAAAGGATTCTCGGCTGCATAATTTTTCTGTCTAGCACACTGAAAATCTCGTGCCAATTCTTTCTGGCCTGCCAAGTTTCAAAAGAGAGATCAGTCACGAGTCTTATAGGTCTCCCTTTATATGTGAGGGCACGTTTACCTCTTGCTGCTTTCAGAATTTTCTCTTTATCCTTGTATTTTGCCAGTTTCACTATGATATGTCGTGCAGAAGATCGATTCAAGTTACGTCTGAAGGGAGTTCTCTGTGCCTCTTGGATTTCAATGCCTTTTTCCTTCCCCACTTCAGGGAAGTTCTCAGCTATTATTTCTTCAAGTACCCCTTCAGCACCTTTCCCTCTCTCTTCCTCCTCTGGGATACCAATGATGCGTATATTATTTCTTTTTAGTGTATCACTTAGTTCTCTAATTTTCTCCTCCTACTCCTGGATTTTTTTATCTCTCTTTTTCTCAGCTTCCTCTTTTTCCATAACTTTATCTTCTAGTTCACCTATTCTCTCCTCTGCCTCTTCAATCCGAGCCGTGGTGGTTTCCATCTTGTTATGCATTTCGTTTAAAGCGTTTTTCAGCTCCTCGTGACTGTTCCTTAGTCCCTTGATCTCTGTAGCAAGAGATTCTCTGCTGTCAGCTATACTGTTTTCAAGCCCAGCGATTAATTTTATGACTATTATTCTAAATTCACTTTCTGTTATATTATTTAAATCCTTTTTGATCAGCTCATTCGCTGTTGTTATTTCCTGGAGATTCTTCTGAGGGGAATTCTTCCGCTTGGTCATTTCGGATAGTCCCTGGCGTGGTGAGGACCTGCAGGGCACTTCCCCTGTGCTGTGGTGTATAACTGGAGTTGGTGGGTGGAGCCGCAGTCCGACCTGATGTCTGCCCCCAGCCCACCGCTGGGGCCACAGTCAGACTGGTGTGTGCCTTCTCTTCCCCTCTCCTAGGGGCG
>NW_024415109.1:0-1500 GCF_014898765.1 Herpailurus yagouaroundi | reverse complement strand
CTCATCCCAAAAGGTGCCCTCCTCAATACCCATCACCCCCCCGCCCACCCCCCCAGAGTATTGTTAGCTACAGTACATAACATCCCCAGAACTTTTTTTATTAAATTTTTTTAATGTTTATTTACTTTTGAGAGCGAGAGAGACAGAGAGTGAGCAGGGGAGGAACAGAGAGAGAGGGAGACATTCTGAAGCAGGCTCCATGCTCTGAGCTGTCAGCACAGAGCCAGACTCAGGTCTGGAACTCATGAGCTGTGAGATCATGACCTGAGCTAAAGTCCGACACTTAACCAACTGAGCCACCCAGGCACTCATCCCAAGAACCTATTTATCTTATAACTGAAAGTTTGTAGCTTTTGACCCTGTTCACACCCTCCCATCCCCACCTCTCATAACCATCAGTCTGTTCTCAGTTTCTGTGAGTTTGTTTTTTAGATTCCACATGTAAATGAGATTATATAGTGTGTGTTTTTTATTTATTTTTACAAAGCACGATGCCCTCCAGGTTCATCCATGTTGTTGCAAATGGCAGTTTCTCTTTTCTTTGGCTGAATAATACTCTTATGTGTGTGTGTCGCATTTTCTTTATCCATTCATCCATCTGATGGACACTTAGGTTGTTCCCGTGTCTTGCTATTGTGATAATGCTTCAGTGAACATAGGCATGTAGATACCTCTTCGAGGTAGTGATTTTGTTTCCTTTGGCTATACCCAGAAGTTGGATTGCTGGATCATATGATAGTTCTGTTTTTAATTTTTTGAGGAACCTCCATACTGTTTTCCATAATGGCTGCACCCGTTTACATTCCCACCAATAGCACACAGGTTCTCTTTTCTCCATATCCAATGCTTGTGATCTCGTCATTTTAATGACAGCCATTATAACAGGTGTGAGGTGATGCTCATTGTGGTTTTGATTTATATTTCTCTGATGATGTTGAGCATCCTTTCAGGTACCTGTTGGCCATTTGTATGTCATCTTTGAAAAAATGGTTTAAAATTTCCCTCCCCAACTCCTGAAAAAAATGTTTATTTAGTTCTGCCCATTTTAAAATCAGATCTTTTTCTTTCTTTTTTGTTTTGTTGTTGTTGTGGAGTTATATGAGTTCTCTGTATACTTGGGATATTACCCTTATCAGATGTATGATTTGCAAATGTTTTCTGTTATTTGGTAGGTTGCCTTTTTATGGTTTCCTTTGCTTGCAGCTTTTTAGTTTGATGTAATCCCACTTGTTTATTTTTGCTTTTGTTGCCTTTGCTTTTTTTTTTTTTTTAAGGAGTTTTATGATTAAAAAAAATATTTTTTAATGTTTATTTATTTTTGAGAGAGCATGCACGAGAGTGGGGAACAGGGGCAGAGGATCCGAAGTGTGCTCTGTGCAGACTGCAGAGAGCCCAATGTGGGGCTTGAACTCAACAACCCTGAGATCATGACTTGAGCCAAAATCGGATGCTCAACCAACTGAGCCACCCAGGCACCCTAGCTTTTTTTTTTTTTTTTTT
>NW_024415108.1:0-1573 GCF_014898765.1 Herpailurus yagouaroundi | reverse complement strand
GCTACAGAGATCAAGGGACTAAGGAACAGTCACGAGGAGCTGAAAAATGCTTTAAATGAAATGCATAACAAAATGGAAACCACCACAGCTCGGATTGAAGAGGCAGAGGAGAGAATAGGTGAACTAGAAGATAAAGTTATGGAAAAAGAGGAAGCTGAGAAAAAGAGAGATAAAAAAAAATCCAGGAGTATGAGGGGAAAATTAGAGAACTAAGTGATACACTAAAAAGAAATAATATTCGCATAATTGGTATCCCAGAGGAGGAAGAGAGAGGGAAAGGTGCTGAAGGGGGTACTTGAAGAAATAATAGCTGAGAACTTCCCTGAAGTGGGGAAGAAAAAGGCATTGAAATCCAAGAGGCACAGAGAACTCCCTTCAGACGTAACTTGAATCGATCTTCTGCACGACATATCATAGTGAAACTGGCAAAATACAAGGATAAAGAGAAAATTCTGAAAGCAGCAAGGGGTAAACGTGCCCTCACATATAAAGGGAGACCTATAAGACTCGTGACTGATCTCTCTTTTGAAACTTGGCAGGCCAGAAAGAGTTGGCACGAGATTTTCAGTGTGCTAGACAGAAAAAATATACAGCCGAGAATCCTTTATCCAGCAAGCCTGTCATTTAGAATAGAAGGAGAGATAAAGGTCTTCCCAAACAAACAAAAACTGAAGGAATTTGTCACCACTAAACCAGCCCTACAAGAGATCCTAAGGGGGACCCTGTGAGACAAAGTACCAGAGACATCACTACAAGCATAAAACATAGACACATCACAATGACTCTAAACCCGTATCTTTCTATAATAACACTGAATGTAAATGGATTAAATGCGCCAACCAAAAGACATAGGGTATCAGAATGGATAAAAAAACAAGACCCATCTATTTGCTGTCTACAAGAGACTCATTTTAGACCTGAGGACACCTTTAGATTGAGAGTGAGGGGATGGAGAACTATTTATCATGCTACTGGAAGCCAAAAGAAAGCTGGAGTAGCCATACTTATATCAGACAAACTAGACTTTAAATTAAAGGCTGTAACAAGAGATGAAGAAGGACATTATATAATAGTGACAGGGTCTATCCATCAGGAAGAGCTAACAATTATAAATGTCTATGCGCCGAATACTGGAGCGCCCAAATATATAAAACAATTACTCATAAACACAAGCAACCTTATTGATAAGAATGTGGTAATTGCAGGGGACTTTAACACCCCACTTACAGAAATGGATAGATCATCTAGACACACGGTCAATAAAGAAACAAGGGCCCTGAATGAGACATTGGATCAGATGGACTTGACAGATATATTTAGAACTCTGCATCCCAAAGCAACAGAATATACTTTCTTCTCGAGTGCACATGGAACATTCTCCAAGATAGATCATATACTGGGTCACCAAACAGCCCTTCATAAGTTTACAAGAATTGAAATCATACCATGCATACTTTCAGACCACAATGCTAGGAAGCTTGAAATCAACCACAGAAAAAAGTCTGGAAAACCTCCAAAAGCATGGAGGTTAAAGAACACCCTACTAACGAATGAGTGGGTCAACCAGGCAATT
>NW_024415107.1:0-3170 GCF_014898765.1 Herpailurus yagouaroundi | reverse complement strand
CTGATCTTTATTATTTCTTTTCTTCTGCTGGGTTTGGGGTGTCTTTGCTGTTCTGCTTCTATTTCCTTTAGGTGTGCTGTTAGATTTTGTATTTGGGATTTTTCTTGTTTCTTGAGATAGGCCTGGATTGCAATGTATTGTCCTCTCAGGACTGCCTTTGCTGCATCCCAAAGTGTTTGGATTGTTGTGTTTTCACTTTCATTTGTTTCCATATATTTCTTAATTTCTCCTCTAATTGCCTGGTTGACCCATTCATTCTTTAGTAGGATGCTCTTTAACCTCCATGCTTTTGGAAGCTTTCCAGACTTTTTCCTGTGGTTGATTTCAAGTTTCATAGCATTGTGATCTGAAAGTGTGCATGGCATGATCTCAATTATTTTATACTTATGAAGGGTTGTTTTGTGACCCAGTGTGTGATCTATCTTGGAGCATGTTCCATGCGCACTCGAGAAGAAAGTATATTCTGTTGCTTTGGGATGCAGAGTTCTAAATATATCTGTCAAGTCCATGTGATCCAATGTATCATTCAGGGCCCTTGTTTCTTTATTATTCTTGTGTCTAGATGATCTATCCATTGTTGTAAGTGGGGTATTAAAGTCCCCTGCAATTACCACATTTTTATCAATAACATTGCTTATGTTTGTGATTGATTGTTTTATATATTTGGGGGCTCCCGTATTTGGCTCATAGACATTTATAATTGTTATCTCTTCCTGATGGATAGACCCTGTAATTATTATATAATGCCCTTCTTCATCTCTTGTTACAGCCTTTAATTTATAGTCTAGTTTGTCTAAGTATGGCTACTCCAGCTTTCTTTTGACTTCCACTAGCATGATAGATAGTTCTCCATCCCCTCACTTTCAATCTGAAGGTGTCCTCAGGTCTAAAATGAGTCTCTTGTAGAGAGCAAATAGTTGGGTCTTGTGTTTTTTTTTTTATCCATTCGATACCCTATGTCTTTTGGTTGGAGCCTTTAGTCCGTTTACCTTCAGTGTTATTATTGAAAGATATGGGTTTAGAGTCATTGTGATGTCTGTAGGTTTCATGCTTATAGTGATGTCTCTGGTACTTTGTGGTCCTTGCAACATTTCACTCACAGAATCCCTCTTAGGATCTCTTGTAGGGCTTAGTTTAGTGGTGATGAATTCCTTCAGTTTTTGTTTGTTTGGGAAAACCTTAATCCTTCCTTCCATTCTGAATGACAGACTTGCTGGGTAAAGGATTCTCGGCTGCATATTTTTCCTGTTCATGACATTGAAGATTTCCTGCCATTCCTTTCTGGCCTGCCAAGTTTCAATAGATAGGTCTGCTTCTACCCTTATGGGTCTACCTTTGTATTTTAAGGCCTGTTTATCCCTGGCTGCTTTCAGAATTCTCTCTTTATCCTTGTATTTTGCCAGTTTCACTATGATATGTCATGCAGAAGATCAATTCAAGTGACATCTGAAGGGAGTTCTCTGTGCCTCTTGGATTTCAATGCCTGTTTCCTTCCCTCTATCTGGGAAGTTCTCAGCTATGATTTGTTCAAGTATACCTTCAGCCCCTTTCTCTCTCTCTTTTTCCTGAATTCCTATGATACGGATATTGTTTCATTTGATTGTATCACTTAGTTCTGTAATTCTCCCCTCATACTCCTGGATTTTTTTACCTCTCTTTTTCTCAGTTTCCTCTCTTTCCATAATTTTTTCTTCTACTTCACCTACTCTCCCCTCTGCCTCTTCAATCTGCACTGTGGCCGCTTACATTTTATTTTGCACCTCATTTATAGCATTTTTAATTCATCATGACTATTTTTTAGTCCCTTGGTCTCTATAGCAATAGATTCTCTGCTGTCCTCTATGCTTTTTTCAAGCCCAGTGATTGATTTTGTGACTATTACTCTAAATTCTTGTTCAGTTATATTGCTTAAATTGGTATTATCAGTTTGTTAGCTGTCACCACTTCCTGGAATTTCTTTTGAGAAGAATTCTTCCATTTAGTCATTTTGGCTAGTTTTCTGTCCCTTATGCATTTTAAAAGCTTGTTGTTTGCTCTGCACCTGTGAGCCCTGCTATATTAAAGGAGGGTCATATACTGTCCAGGGCCTGGCCTTTCAGGAGGCATTTTTTCAGAGATTGTTACTTGCTCTCTGTTGTTGTGACTTTTGTTATTTTATATTACCCTACTCATAGTGCTATTTTGGACTTCCCACCAGGTATGCTTTGATTTGTTCTTTGGAGTACCCCTATCTTTTTTCCAGCTTTACCATTTTCTTTCTGGTAGATTCAGTCTCTTTTCCTCCCAGGCTCTGGTGTTCAAAGTCTTTTGGCTTATGCACTTCTTTGTTTGAGAGAAGCGGGAAGTGTGGATCCCCCTACTTCTCTGGCATGTTGGCCCCTCCTCCTGAGCTAACTTGGTCTTTTTTTGATCTTTGCCTATAATTGGTTAAGACAATGCCTGCATCATGTAATGAATGGAGTTCGTGGTTCGTGGGCTTGAAAAAAAGGGGGGGGTGGCATTCTGCTGATGTGAATAATTTTGAATGATTTTAGGACTAGAGTCATCAGGTGGAAGAAATTGTAAGGAAAAGCAGGAGGGTGGGAGAACCCAGGAAGTATTAGGAGCCCAAAGACTGATTTAGTTTGGCTGGAACTAGAATAAGTGAAAATGAGTTGGATATAGGAGTTAAGATTAGATAGATATATAGGTTTAAGTTAAGTCCTAAAAGGCCTCAAATGCCAGGTTAATAAAGTACTTCTTTGCACCAGCATTCTTCTCGAAACTAGAACAAGCAATCCTAAAATTCATATGGAACCACAAAAGGCCCCGAATAGCCAAAGTAATTTTGAAGAAGAAGACCAAAGCAGGAGGCATCACAATCCCAGACTTTAGCCTCTACTACAAAGCTGTCATCGTCAAGACAGCATGGTATTGGCACAAAAACAGACACATAGACCAATGGAATAGAATAGAAAGCCCAGAACTAGACCCACAAACGTATGGCCAACTCATCTTTGACAAAGCAGGAAAGAACATCCAATGGAAAAAAGACAGTCTCTTTAACAAATGGTGCTGGGAGAACTGGACAGCAACATGCAGAAGGTTGAAACTAGACCACTTTCTCACACCATTCACAAAAATAAAATGGATAAAGGACCTGAATGTGAGACAGGAAACCATCAAAACCT
>NW_024415106.1:0-1561 GCF_014898765.1 Herpailurus yagouaroundi | reverse complement strand
TCAACAGTCTCTTATGCTTTGGCTCTCTCCCACTCTAACCTCTTTTTCTTTTTTTCCTTCCCCTCCCCCATGGGTTCCTGTTAAGTTTCTCAGGATCCACATAAGAGTGAAACCATATGGTATCTGTCTTTCTCTGTATGGCTTATTTCACTTAGCATCACACTCTCCAGTTCCATCCACGTTGCTACAAAAGGCCATATTTCATTTTTTCTCATTGCCACGTAGTACTCCATTGTGTATATAAACCACAATTTCTTTATCCATTCATCAGTTGATGGACATTTAGGCTCTTTCCATAATTTGGCTATTGTTGAGAGTGCTGCTATGAACATTGGGGTACAAGTGCCCCTATGCATCAGTACTCCTGTGTCCCTTGGATAAATTCCTAGCAGTGCTATTGCTGGGTCATAGGGTAGGTCTATTTTTAATTTTCTGAGGAACCTCCACACTGCTTTCCAGAGCGGCTGCACCAATTTGCATTCCCACCAACAGTGCAAGAGGGTTCCCGTTTCTCCACATCCTCTCCAGCATCTATAGTCTCCTGATTTGTTCATTTTGGCCACTCTGACTGGCGTGAGGTGATACCTGAGTGTGGTTTTGATTTGTATTTCCCTGAGAAGGAGCGACGCTGAACATCTTTTCATGTGCCTGTTGGCCATCCGGATATCTTCTTTAGAGAAGTGTCTATTCATGTTTTCTGCCCATTTCTTCACTGGGTTATTTGTTTTTTGGGTGTGGAGTTTGGTGAGCTCTTTATAGATTTTGGATACTAACCCTTTGTCTGATATGTCATTTGCAAATATCTTTTCCCATTCTGTTGGTTGCCTTTTAGTTTTGTTGGTTGTTTCCTTTGCTGTGCAGAAGCTTTTTATCTTCATAAGGTCCCAGTAATTCACTTTTGCTTTTAATTCCCTTGCCTTTGGGGATGTGTCGAGTAAGAGATTGCTACGGCTGAGGTCAGAGAGGTCTTTTCCTGCTTTCTCCTCTAAGGTTTTGATGGTTTCCTGTCTCACATTCAGGTCCTTTATCCATTTTGAGTTTATTTTTGTGAATGGTGTGAGAAAGTGGTCTAGTTTCAACCTTCTGCATGTTGCTGTCCAGTTCTCCCAGCACCATTTGTTAAAGAGACTGTCTTTTTTCCATTGGATGTTCTTTCCTGCTTTGTCAAAGATGAGTTGGCCATACGTTTGTGGGTCTAGTTCTGGGGTTTCTATTCTATTCCATTGGTCTATGTGTCTGTTTTTGTGCCAATACCATGCTGTCTTGATGATGACAGCTTTGTAGTAGAGGCTAAAGTCTGGGATTGTGATGCCTGCTGCTTTGGTCTTCTTCAAAATTACTTTGGCTATTCGGGGCCTTTTGTGGTTCCATATGAATTTTAGGATTGCTTGTTCTAGTTTCGAGAAGAATGCTGGTGCAATTTTGATTGGGATTGCATTGAATGTGTAGATAGCTTTGGGTAGTATTGACATTTTGACAATATTTATTCTTCCAATCCATGAGCAGGGAATGTCTTTCATTTCTTTATATCTTCTTCAATTACCTTCATAAGCTTTCTATA
>NW_024415105.1:0-2045 GCF_014898765.1 Herpailurus yagouaroundi | reverse complement strand
CATACGTTTGTGGGTCTAGTTCTGGGGTTTCTATTCTATTCCATTGGTCTATGTGTCTGTTTTTGTGCCAATACCATGCTGTCTTGATGATGACAGCTTTGTAGTAGAGGCTAAAGTCTGGGATTGGGATGCCTCCTGCTTTGGTCTTCTTCTTCAAAATTACTTTGGCTATTCGGGGCCTTTTGTGTTTCCATATGAATTTTAGGATTGCTTGTTCTAGTTTCGAGAAGAATGCTGGTGCAATTTTGATTGGGATTGCATTGAATGTGTAGATAGCTTTGGGTAGTATTGACATTTTGACAATATTTATTCTTCCAATCCATGAGCAGGGAATGTCTTTCCATTTCTTTAAATCTTCTTCAATTACCTTCATAAGCTTTCTATAGTTTTCAGCCTACAGATCCTTTACATCTTTGGTTAGATTTATTCCTAGGTATTTTATGCTTCTTGGTGCAATTGTGAATGGGATCAGTTTCTTTATTTGTCTTTCTGTTGCTTCATTGTTAGTGTATAAGAATGCAACTGATTTCTGTACATTGATTTTGTATCCTGCAACTTTGCTGAATTCAGGTATCAGTTCTAGCAGACTTTTGGTGGTGTCTATCGGATTTTCCATGTATAATATCATGTCATCTGCAAAAAGCGAAAGCTTGACTTCATCTTTGCCAATTTAGATGCCTTTGATTTCCTTTTGTTGTCTGATTGCTGATGCTAGAACTTCCAGCACTATGTTAAACAACAGCGGTGAGAGTGGGCATCCCTGTCGTGTTCCTGATCTCAGGGAAAAAGCTCTCAGTTTCTCCCCGTTGAGCATGATGTTAGCTGTGGGCTTTTCATAAATGGCTTTTATGATCTTTAAGTATGTTACTTCTATCCCAACTTTCTCAAGGGTTTTTATTAAGAAAGGGTGCTGGATTTTGTCAAAGGCCTTTTCTGCATCGATTGACAGGATCATATGGTTTTTCTCTTTTTTTTTTTGTTAATGTGATGTATCACGTTGATTGATTTGCGAATGTTGAATCAGCCCTGCATCCCAGGAATGAATCCCACTTGATCATGGTGAATAATTCTTTTTATATGCCGTTGAATTCGATTTGCTAGTATCTTATGAGAATTTTTGCATCCATATTCATCAGGGATATTGGCCTGTAGTTCTCTTTTTTTACTGGGTCTCTGTCTGGTTTAGGAATCAAAGTAATACTGGCTTCCTAGAATGAGTCTGGAAGTTTTCCTTCCCTTTCTATTTCTTGGAATAGCTTGAGAAGGATAGGTATTATCTCTGCTTTAAACGTCTGGTAGAACTCCCCTGGGAAGCCATCTGGTCCTGGACTCTTATTTGTTGGGAGAATTTTGATAACCGATTCAATTTCTTCGCTGGTGATGGGTCTGTTCAAGCTTTCTATTTCCTCCTGATTGAGTTTTGGAAGAGTGTGGGTGTTCAGGAATTTGTCCATTTCTTCCAGGTTGTCCAATTTGTTGGCATATAATTTTTCATAGTATTCCCTGATAATTGTTTGTATCTCTGAGGGATTGGTTGTGATAATTCCATTTTCATTCATGATTTTATCTATTTGGGTCATCTCCCTTTTCTTTTTGAGAAGCCTGGCTAGAGGTTTGTCAATTTTGTTTATTTTTTCAAAAAACCAACTCTTGGTTTCATTGATCTGCTCTACAGTTTTTTTAGATTCTATATTGTTTATTTCTGCTCTGATCTTTATTATTTCTCTTCTTCTGCTGGGTTTAGGCTGCCTTTGCTGTTCTGCTTCTATTTCCTTTAGGTGTGCTGTTAGATTTTGTATTTGGGATTTTTCTTGTTTTTTGAGATAGGCCTGGATTGCAATGTATTTTCCTCTCAAGACTGCCTTCGCTGCATCCCAAAGCGTTTGGATTGTTGTATTTTCATTTTCGTTTGTTTCCATATATTTTTTAATTTCTTCTCTAATTGCCTGGTTGACCCACTCATTCGTTAGTAGGGTGTTCTTTAACCTCCATGCTTTGGGAGGTTTTCCAGACTTTTTTCTGTGGTTGATTTCAAGCTTCATAGC
>NW_024415104.1:0-1058 GCF_014898765.1 Herpailurus yagouaroundi | reverse complement strand
TTAACAGAAACCCATGGAGGAGGGGAAGGAAAAAGGAAAAAAAAAAAGGGGGTTAGAGTGGGAGACAGCCAAAGCATAAGAGACTCTTGGAAACTGAGAACAAACTGAGGGTTGATGGGGGGTGGGAGGGAGGGGAGGGTGGGTGATGGGTATTGAGGAGGGCACCTTTTGGGATGAGCACTGGGTGTTGTATGGAAACCAATTTGACAATAAATTTCATATATTGAAAAAAAACCAAAAAACAAAAACAAACAAAAAAAGTCAGCTATGCTATTTGTCTCGTTGGTGTACGTATTCTTTTTGATTTGTTTTTGTATGACATCTATGTGTTACGGTAGCCAAACGAACTCTAATTTGTCAATTGATACTGAGTGTTATGCCTTTATTTAAAGGATGAACTTGACTGGGGACGGTTAAATTACATTCAAATCAAGAGAATTAGGGAGGTAAGTTGTAAATTCTTTGAGTGTAAAGATTTATCAAATGTGTATTAAGTACCCACAGTACACAGGGTGGTAAGCGAGAGCTCCAGCTTTAGCGGAATTTGTATACGTGCTATTTATTTATGATACGATTTTTACATAACTCGTAAATATTTATGTCTGTGTATAACTGTAATACCTACATAATTTGTATGGATGGTGTATGTTACGTGTATTTAATTACATATATTCAATATAGTATTCTTATAATTTCTAAAACAACAGCCTCATTTTCTCATTCTGAATATCGTGTACTTGTGCTCTCTCTGATTCTTGATTAGGTTTGTGTGTTCAGGGGGGTCCCCAAGACCACCCTTGAGCTAAGCGATTCACCAGAAAGACACAGATCTCAGAAAAGCCGTTACACTCATGGTTCTGGTTTCTTTTCTTTTTTTTTTTTTAATATATGAAATTTATTGTCAAATTGGTTTCCATACAACACCCAGTGCTCTTCCCAAAAGGTGCCCTCCTCAATACCCATCACCCACCCTCCCCTCCCTCCCACCCCCCATCAACCCTCAGTTCTCAGTTTTTAACAGTCTCTTGTGCTTTGGCTCTCTCCCACTCTAACCTCTT
>NW_024415103.1:0-1343 GCF_014898765.1 Herpailurus yagouaroundi | reverse complement strand
GCTGGATAAAGGATTCTCGGCTGCATATTTTTTCTGTCTAGCACACTGAAAATCTCGTGCCAATTCTTTCTGGCCTGCCACGTTTCAAAAGAGAGATCAGTCACGAGTCTTATAGGTCTCCCTTTATATGTGAGGGCACGTTTACCCCTTGCTGCTTTCAGAATTTTCTCTTTATCCTTGTATTTTGCCAGTTTCACTATGATATGTCGTGCAGAAGATCGATTCAAGTTACGTCTGAAGGGAGTTCTCTGTGCCTCTTGGATTTCAATGCCTTTTTCCTTCCCCACTTCAGGGAAGTTCTCAGCTATTATTTCTTCAAGTACCCCTTCAGCACCTTTCCCTCTCTCTTCCTCCTCTGGGATACCAATTATGCATATATGATTTCTTTTTAGTGTATCACTTAGTTCTCTAATTTTCCCCTCATACTCCTGGATTTTTTTATCTCTCTTTTTCTCAGCTTCCTCTTTTTCCATAACTTTATCTTCTAGTTCACCTATTCTCTCCTCTGCCTCTTCAATCCGAGCCGTGGTGGTTTCCATTTTGTTATGCATTTCGTTTAAAGCGTTTTTCAGCTCCTCGTGACTGTTCCTTAGTCCCTTGATCTCTGTAGCAAGAGATTCTCTGCTGTCAGCTATACTGTTTTCAAGCCCAGCGATTAATTTTATGACTATTATTCTAAATTCACTTTCTGTTATATTATTTAAATCCTTTTTGATCAGCTCATTAGCTGTTGTTATTTCCTGGAGATTCTTCTGAGGGGAATTCTTCTGCTTGGTCATTTTGGATAGCCCCTGGCATGGTGAGGACCTGCAGGGCACTTCCCCTGTGCTGTGGTGTATAACTGGAGTTGGTGGACGGAGCCGCAGTCAGACCTGATGTCTGCCCCCAGCCCACCATTGTGTCCACAGTCAGACTGGTGTGTGCCTTCTCTTCCCCTCTCCTAGGGGCAGGATTCACTGTGGGGTGGGGTGGCCTGTCTGGGCTACTTGCACACTGCCAGGCTTGTGATGCTGGGGATCTGGCATCTTAGCTGGGGTGGGTAGGCAAGGTGCACGTGGGCAGGAGGGGCAGGCTTAGCTTGCTTCTCCTTAGGTGATCCACTTCAGGAGGGGCCCTGTGGTAGCAGGAGGGAGTCAGATCCGCTGCCGGAGGTTTGGCTCCGCAGAAGCGCAGAGTTGGGTGTTTGCGCGGAGCGAGCAAGTTCCCTGGCAGGAACTGGTTCTCTTTGGGATTTTGGCTGGGGGATGGGCGGGGGAGATGGCGCTGGCGAGGCCTTTGTTCCCCACCAAACTGAGGTCTGTCGTCCGGGGGCTCAGCAGCTCTCCTTCCCTTTGTCCTCCAGC
>NW_024415102.1:0-1041 GCF_014898765.1 Herpailurus yagouaroundi | reverse complement strand
ATTCCTAGGTATTTTATGCTTCTTGGTGCAATTGTGAATGGGATCAGTTTCCTTATTTGTCTTTCTGTTGCTTCATTATTAGTGTATAAGAATGCAACTGATTTCTGTACATTGATTTTGTATCCTGCAACTTTGCTGAATTCATGTATCAGTTCTAGCAGACTTTTGGTGGAGTCTATCGGATTTTCCATGTATAATATCATGTCATCTGCAAAAAGCGAAAGCTTGACTTCATCTTTGCCAATTTTGATGCCTTTGATTTCCTGTTGTTGTCTGATTGCTGATGCTAGAACTTCCAGCACTATGTTAAACAACAGCGGTGAGAGTGGGCATCCCTGTCGTGTTCCTGATCTCAGGGAAAAAGCTCTCAGTTTTTCCCCGTTGAGGATGATGTTAGCTGTGGGGTTTTCATAAATGGCTTTTATGATCTTTAAGTATGTTCCTTCTATCCCAACTTTCTCAAGGGTTTTTATTAAGAAAGGGTGCTGGATTTTGTCAAAGGCCTTTTCTGCATCGATTGACAGGATCATATGGTTTTTCTCTTTTTTTTTGTTAATGTGATGTATCACGTTGATTGATTTGCGAATGTTGAACCAGCCCTGCATCCCAGGAATGAATCCCACTTGATCATGGTGAATAATTCTTTTTATATGCCGTTGAATTCGATTTGCTAGTATCTTATTGAGAATTTTGGCATCCATATTCATCAGGGATATTGGCCTGTAGTTCTCTTTTTTTACTGGGTCTCTGTCTGGTTTAGGAATCAAAGTAATACTGGCTTCATAGAATGAGTCTGGAAGTTTTCCTTCCCATTTTATTTCTTGGAATACCTTGAGAAGGATAGGTATTATCTCTGCTTTAAACGTCTGGTAGAACTCCCCTGGGAAGCCATCTGGTCCTGGACTCTTATTTGTTGGGAGATTTTGGATAACCGATTCAATTTCTTCGCTGGTTATGGGTCTGTTCAAGCTTTCTATTTCCTCCTGATTGAGTTTTGGAAGAGTGTGGGTGTTCAGGAATTTGTCCATTTCTTCCAGGTTG
>NW_024415101.1:0-1331 GCF_014898765.1 Herpailurus yagouaroundi | reverse complement strand
CCAGCTTTCTTTTGGCTTCCAGTAGCATGATAAATAGTTCTCCATCCCCTCACTCTCAATCTAAAGGTGTCCTCAGGTCTAAAATGAGTCTCTTGTAGACAGCAAATAGATGGGTCTTGTTTTTTTATCCATTCTGATACCCTATGTCTTTTGGTTGGCGCATTTAATCCATTTACATTCAGTGTTATTATAGAAAGATATGGGTTTAGAGTCATTGTGATGTCTGTATGTTTTATGCTTGTAGTGATGTCTCTGGTACTTTGTCTCACAGGGTCCCCCTTAGGATCTCTTGTAGGGCTGGTTTAGTGGTGACAAATTCCTTCAGTTTTTGTTTGTTTGGGAAGACCTTTATCTCTCCTTCTATTCTAAATGACAGGCTTGCTGGATAAAGGATTCTCGGCTGCATATTTTTTCTGTCTAGCACCCTGAAAATCTCGTGCCAATTCTTTCGCCTGCCAAGTTTCAAAAGAGAGATCAGTCACGAGTCTTATAGGTCTCCCTTTATATGTGGGGGCACATTTACCCCTTGCTGCTTTCAGAATTTTCTCTTTATCCTTGTATTTTGCCAGTTTCACTATGATATGTTGTGCAGAAGATCGATTCAAGGGATCTTGATCAAGGG
This sequence comes from Herpailurus yagouaroundi, assembly GCF_014898765.1. Classification (NCBI taxonomy): domain Eukaryota; kingdom Metazoa; phylum Chordata; class Mammalia; order Carnivora; family Felidae; genus Herpailurus; species Herpailurus yagouaroundi. The sequence continues at coordinate 709 of NW_024415101.1, read as the reverse complement.
ATCAATCGATCAATCGATCAAGGGATCACTTCAGGGAAGTTCTCAGCTATTATTTCTTCAAGTACCCCTTCAGCACCTTTCCCTCTCTCTTCCTCCTCTGGGATACCAATTATGCGTATATTATTTCTTTTTAGTGTATCACTTAGTTCTCTAATTTTCCCCTCATACTCCTGGATTTTTTTATCTCTCTTTTTCTCAGCTTCCTCTTTTTCCATAACTTTATCTTCTAGTTCACCTATTCTCTCCTCTGCCTCTTCAATCTGAGCCGTGGTGGTTTCCATTTTGTTATGCATTTCGTTTAAAGCGTTTTTCAGCTCCTCGTGACTGTTCCTTAGTCCCTTGATCTCTGTAGCAAGAGATTCTCTGCTGTCAGCTATACTGTTTTCAAGCCCAGCGATTAATTTTATGACTATTATTCTAAATTCACTTTCTGTTATATTATTTAAATCCTTTTTGATCAGCTCATTAGCTGTTGTTATTTCCTGGAGATTCTTCTGAGGGGAATTCTTCCGCTTGGTCATTTTGGATAGTCCCTGGCGTGGTGAGGACCTGCAGGGCACTTCCCCTGTGCTGTGGTGTATAACTGGAGTTGGTGGGCGGAGCCGCAGTCAGACCTGATGTCTGCCCCCAGCCCACCGCTGGGGCCACAGTCAGACTGGTGCGTGCCTTCTCTTCCCCTCTCCTAGGGGCGGGATTCACTGTGGGGTGG
>NW_024415100.1:0-1757 GCF_014898765.1 Herpailurus yagouaroundi | reverse complement strand
TCTGCTAGAACTGATACATGAATTCAGCAAAGTTGCAGGATACAAAATCAATGTACAGAAATCAGTTGCATTCTTATACACTAACAATGAAGTAACAGAAAGACAAATAAGGAAACTGATCCCATTCACAATTGCACCAAGAAGCATAAAATACCTAGGAATAAACCTAACCAAAGATGTAAAGGATCTGTATGCTGAAAACTATAGAAAGCTTATGAAGGTAATTGAAGAAGATTTAAAGAAATGGAAAGACATTCCCTGCTCATGGATTGGAAGAATAAATATTGTCAAAATGTCAATACTACCCAAAGCTATCTACACATTCAATGCAATCCCAATCAAAATTGCACCAGCATTCTTCTCGAAACTAGAACAAGCAATCCTAAAATTCATATGGAGCCACAAAAGGCCCCGAATAGCCAAAGTAATTTTGAAGAAGAAGACCAAAGCAGGAGGCATCACAATCCCAGACTTTAGCCTCTACTACAAAGCTGTCATCATCAAGACAGCATGGTATTGGCACAAAAAGACACATAGACCAATGGAATAGAATAGAAACCCCAGAACTAGACCCACAAACGTATGGCCAACTCATCTTTGACAAAGCAGGAAAGAACATCCAATGGAAAAAAGACAGTCTCTTTAACAAATGGTGCTGGGAGAACTGGACAGCAACATGCAGAAGGTTGAAACTAGACCACTTTCTCACACCATTCACAAAAATAAACTCAAAATGGATAAAGGACCTGAATGTGAGACAGGAAACCATCAAAACCCTAGAGGAGAAAGCAGGAAAAGACCTCTCTGATCTCAGCCTTAGCAATCTCTTACTCGACACATCCCCAAAGGCAAGGGAATTAAAAGCAAAAGTGAATCACTGGGACCTTATGAAGATAAAAAGCTTCTGCACAGCAAAGGAAACAACCAACAAAACTAAAAGGCAACCAACGGAATGGGAAAAGATATTTGCAAATGACATATCGGACAAAGGGCTAGTATCCAAAATCTATAAAGAGCTCACCAAACTCCACACCCGAAAAGCAAACAACCCAGTGAAGAAATGGGCAGAAAACATGAATAGACACTTCTCTAAAGAAGACATCCGGATGGCCAACAGGCACATGAAAAGATGTTCAGCGTCGCTCCTTATCAGGGAAATACAAATCAAAACCACACTCAGATATCACCTCACGCCAGTCAGAGTGGCCAAAATGAACAAATCAGGAGACTATAGATGCTGGAGAGGATGTGGAGAAACAGGAACCCTCTTGCACTGTTGGTGGGAATGCAAATTGGTGCAGCCACTCTGGAAAGCAGTGTGGAGGTTCCTCAGAAAATTAAAAATAGACCTACCCTATGACCCAGCAATAGCACTGCTAGGAATTTATCCAAGGGACACAGGAGTACTGATGCATAGGGGCACTTGTACCCCAATGTTCATAGCAGCACTCTCAACAATAGCCAAATTGTGGAAAGAGCCTAAATGTCCATCAACTGATGAATGGATAAAGAAATTGTGGTTTATATACACTATGGAATACTACGTGGCAATGGGAAAAAATGAAATATGGCCTTTGGTAGCAACGTGGATGGAACTGGAGAGTGTGATGCTAAGTGAAATAAGCCATACAGAGAAAGACAGATACCATATGGTTTCACTCTTATGTGGATCCTGAGAAACTTAACAGGAACCCATGGGGGAGGGGAAGGAAAAAAAAAAAAAAAGAGGTTAGAGTGGGAGAGAGCCAAAGCATAAG
>NW_024415099.1:0-1115 GCF_014898765.1 Herpailurus yagouaroundi | reverse complement strand
AAACAATTACTCATAAACACAAGCAACCTTATTGAGAAGAATGTGGTCATTGCAGAGGACTTTAACACCCCACTTACAGAAATGGATAGATCATCTAGACACACGGTCAATAAAGAAACAAGGGCCCTGAATGAGACATTGGATCAGATGGACTTGACAGATCTATTTAGAACTCTGCATCCCAAAGCAACAGAATATACTTTCTTCTCGAGTGCACATGGAACATTCTCCAAGATCATATACTGGGTCACAAAACAGCCCTTCATAAGTTTACAAGAATTGAAATCATACCATGCATACTTTCAGACCACAATGCTATGAAGCTTGAAATCAACCACAGAAAAAAGTCTGGAAAACCTCCAAAAGCATGGAGGTTAAAGAACACCCTACTAACGAATGAGTGGGTCAACCAGGCAATTCGAGAAGAAATTAAAAAATATATGGAAACAAACGAAAATGAAAATACAACAATCCAAACGCTTTGGGACGCAGCGAAGGCAGTCCTGAGAGGAAAATACATTGCAGTCCAGGCCTATCTCAAGAAACAAGAAAAATCCCAAATACAAAATCTAACAGCACACCTAGAGGAACTAGAAGCAGAACAAAAGGCAGCCTAAACCCAGCAGAAGAAGAGAAATAATAAAGATCAGAGCAGAAATAAACAATATAGCATCTAAAAAAACTGTAGAGCAGATCAACGAAACCAAGAGTTGGTTTTTTGAAAAAATAAACAAAATTGACAAACCTCTAGCCAGGCTTCTCAAAAAGAAAAGGGAGATGACCCAAATACATAAACTCATGAATGAAAATGGAATGATTACAACCAATCCCTCAGAGATACAAACAATTACCAGGGAATACTATGAAAAATTATATGGCAACAAATTGGACAACCTGGAAGAAATGGACAAATTCCTGAACACCCACACTCTTCCAAAACTCAATCAGGAGGAAATAGAAAGCTTGAACAGACCCATCACCAGCGAAGAAATTGAATCGGTTATCAAAAATCTCCCAACAAATAAGAGTCCAGGACCAGATGGCTTCCCAGGGGAGTTCTACCAGACGTTTAAAGCAGAGATAATACCTATCCTTCTCAAGCTATTCCAAGAAAT
>NW_024415098.1:0-1388 GCF_014898765.1 Herpailurus yagouaroundi | reverse complement strand
TAAAAAAAATCCAGGAGTATGAGGGGAAAATTAGAGAACTAAGTGATACACTAAAAAGAAATAATATACGCATAATTGGTATCCCAGAGGAGGAAGAGAGAGGGAAAGGTGCTGAAGGGGTACTTGAAGAAATAATAGCTGAGAACTTCCCTGAAGTGGGGAAGGAAAAAGGCATTGAAATCCAAGAGGCACAGAGAACTCCCTTCAGACGTAACTTGAATCGATCTTCTGCACGACATATCATAGTGAAACTGGCAAAATACAAGGATAAAGAGAAAATTCTGAAAGCAGCAAGGGGTAAACGTGCCCTCACATATAAAGGGAGACCTATAAGACTCGTGACTGATCTCTCTTTTGAAACTTGGCAGGCCAGAAAGAGTTGGCACGAGATTTTCAGTGTGCTAGACAGAAAAAATATGCAGCCGAGAATCCTTTATCCAGCAAGCCTGTCATTTAGAATAGAAGGAGAGATAAAGGTCTTCCCAAACAAACAAAAACTGAAGGAATTTGTCACCACTAAACCAGCCCTACAAGAGATCCTAAGGGGGACCCTGTGAGACAAAGTACCAGAGACATCGCTACAAAAATAAAACATACAGACATCACAAGGACTCTAAACCCATATCTTTCTATAATAACACTGAATGTAAATGGATTAAATGCGCCAACCAAAAGACATAGGGTATCAGAATGGATAAAAAAACAAGACCCATCTATTTGCTGTCTACAAGAGACTCATTTTAGATTTGAGGACACCTTTAGATTGAGAGTGAGGGGATGGAGAACTATTTATCATGCTACTGGAAGCCAAAAGAAAGCTGGAGTAGCCATACTTATATCAGACAAACTAGACTTTAAATTAAAGGCTGTAACAAGAGATGAAGAAGGACATTATATAATAGTGACAGGGTCTATCCATCAGGAAGAGCTAACAATTATAAATGTCTATGCGCCGAATACCGGAGCGCCCAAATATATAAAACAATTACTCATAAACACAAGCAACCTTATTGATAAGAATGTGGTAATTGCAGGGGACTTTAACACCCCACTTACAGAAATGGATAGATCATCTAGACACACGGTCAATAAAGAAACAAGGGCCCTGAATGAGACATTGGATCAGATGGACTTGACAGATATATTTAGAACTCTGCATCCCAAAGCAACAGAATATACTTTCTTCTCGAGTGCACATGGAACATTCTCCAAGATAGATCATATACTGGGTCACAAAACAGCCCTTCATAAGTTTACAAGAATTGAAATCATACCATGCATACTTTCAGACCACAATGCTATGAAGCTTGAAATCAACCACAGAAAAAAGTCTGGAAAACCTCCAAAAGCATGGAGGTTAAAGAACACCCTACTAACGAATGAGTGGG
>NW_024415097.1:0-1087 GCF_014898765.1 Herpailurus yagouaroundi | reverse complement strand
CATGAGCAGGGAATGTCTTTCCATTTCTTTAAATCTTCTTCAATTACCTTCATAAGCTTTCTATAGTTTTCAGCATACAGATCCTATACATGTTTGGTTAGATTTATTCCTAGGTATTTTATGCTTCTTGGTGCAATTGTGAATGGGATCAGTTCCTTTATTTGTCTTTCTGTTGCTTCATTGTTAGCGTATAAGAATGCAACTGATTTCTGTGCATTGATTTTGTATCCTGCAACTTTGCTGAATTCATGTATCAGTTCTAGCAGACTTTTGGTGGAGTCTGTCGGATTTTCCATGTGTAATATCATGTCATCTGCAAAAAGCGAAAGCTTGACTTCATCTTTGCCAATTTTGATGCCTTTGATTTCCTTTTGTTGTCTGATTGCTGATGCTAGCACTTCCAGCACTATGTTAAACAACAGTGGTGAGAGTGGGCATCCCTGTCATGTTCCTGATCTCAGGGAAAAATCTCTCAGTTTTTCCCCGTTGAGGATGATGTTACCTGTGGGCTTTTCATAAATGGCTTTTATGATCTTTAAGTATGTTCCTTCTATCCCGACTTTCTCAAGGGTTTTTATTAAGAAAGGGTGCTGGATTTTGTCAAAGGCCTTTTCTGCATCGATTGACAGGATCATATGGTTTTTCTCTTTTTTTTGGTTAATGTGATGTATCACCTTGATGGATTTGCGAATGTTGAACCAGGCCTGCATCCCAGGAATGAATCCCACTTGATCATGGTGAATAATTCTTTTTATATGCCGTTGAATTCAATTTGCTAGTATCTTATTGAGAATTTTTGCATCCATATTCATCAGGGATATTGGCCTGTAGTTCTCTTTTTTTACCGGGTGTCTGTCTGGTTTAGGAATCAAAGTAATACTGGCTTCATAGAAAGAGTCTGGAAGTTTTCCTTCCCTTTCTATTTCTTGGAATAGCTTGAGAAGGATAGGTATTATTTCTGCTTGAATCGTCTGGTAGAACTCCCCTGGGAAGCCATCTGGTCCTGGACTCTTATTTGTTGGGAGATTTGTGATAACCGTTTCAATTTCTTCGCTGGTGATGGGTCTGTTCAAGCTTTCTATTTCCT
>NW_024415096.1:0-17703 GCF_014898765.1 Herpailurus yagouaroundi | reverse complement strand
GCTCAAGGGAGGTTAGAAAAGCTAAGTCAACATCAGTGATACAAGACAAGTACAACAACTCACTGTTGTTTTTAACATCTCACATAAAACAGATCCACATTCCCTGAGGTACAGGCTTACTCTGACAAACGTAGATTTTGGTCTCAGCTTTGTCACTGACCATAATCAATGCCTAATCCAAAAAATAGTAATATCCATTATTCACAGAGCTATAATAAGGAATAAATGAGATAAAAAGTACATTGCCCTACACTGGTCACATAGTCTGATTCTATGTTCCTTGAATACAAATCAAAATCTACAAAGGCCAAATTGCTGGTTCCCAGATTAAATATAATGATCTCAGTAGTAGTAAAAGGAAAATGCCAGCTTGTGTAACTGAGATGAGTTTGCAAAGCACAAATGGGAAAAATGGTAAGACTTTGAGGCTGGTACTTGATTTCTTTTATAAACTAGTTGGGAAGGACTGTGAGGGTAGGTTAGTGGGGGTGGGCTTAAATTCTAAAGAGTAAATGAGTGGGAATAGAGCTGGACAAATGCAAATTTATTACCACTACTGCAGCCTGCAAAAGGGACTTAATTTAAATGAAGCACGTGGAGCAGAAGGTATTCAAGATCCCTTTCAAAGTACTAATATTCAAATAGACCTATCCTATATTTTGTCACCTTAAGTGAAATAACTTGCTGTCCTCAAAACTAAATCGGTAAGAGCTGATCTGCCTTTCCCTGTATTTCCTGGAAGTTTCCCAACACAAAATGTTCAGAAAACTGAAGTCAACTTTCTTCTATCAGTCCAAATTGTCTGTGTCTCAAGGCAGCAGCATCAGGTTTGGGCACCCTGACACATACTGCTCAATGAAGTGGGAAGAGAGAGAACTTAAGAATGATTGATGCTGTTCTAGGGATCAGAGCAGAGGCAGATATCTCCCCATCATTTACCTACCTACCAACTTAGAAAATAAATAATTTAGACAAGATGATTCAATTGCTTTAAAAATTCTTTAAAAAAGATTTCAGAATGGATTCCTTAAGTATCAATTTTTTGATGAATTTAAATTTTATTTACAAACCCTGGTTGTTCTTAAAAGAGAGGCTGAAGGAAGGGAATGACAAACTTAAAACCAACATGTATAAGCCCTTTACTATTAAAGAGCAAGTATAAATGGAAAAAAAAACATATTACTGAAATTATAATATATGTCACCTGAAAAATCATATCCTATTAACTGAACAACTTTGCAGGAACATATAATCCCTGATATTTGTAGAGCAGTATCAGTTTTCATATATATTATCTCTTTTAATTCTTAGAACTATCCTATGGGGGTACACCTACAATGTTCAGAATTTCTGAAACAATCTCACCCACACATCATTTTGCTCTTTTTTTCTAAAAGGGCAATCCAATATAAATGTATAAAAAACTAGGACTTCATTTCATATCTCTAAAAAGATATTTCATATGAAATAAATTTATAAATCTGGAAAGATCCTTGGCTACCATGTTTTTGTTTGGAAAACATGGTGAGACTCCATCTCTGGTATCACATAAATGTCAGAACTTAAATCATTTAACACATATTTATAGGCTACAAGGGTATAACAACTTCACTCAAAAGCTGACCATTGGTTAGTAGAAATAATCTCTGATTGGATCCTGGAGATAACAGATTATCAGTACTTTCATTGCTCTTTAAATCACTCCACAGGATATGCCTTATGCCCGACCAAAAGCATACCAAAATCACACTTCAATACACTCAGCAGGGCTTGAGGTCATTCATTTAAAAAAATGGACTTTATGGTAAACTGAAGTTAGCATTTTCCCTAAAAATTATATAGAATAACAACACAAGAGGCCCTATCTTGTTAGATTAATGATGAGAGACTAAGCACACTGTGTCAATCTTGTATCCATTTGTTAATTTATTAGAACACTTAAGGGCGGGACAGCATGGAAGTTTTTTGTGTGTCTCACATCCATGAAATACAACCAGACCAACACAAAACCATTCTACACACCTAGAAAACTGATTGGGGGATTAAAATAACAATCTGCACAACCTGAACCACAGAGTTCAGCAGGTATGTGGTGCAGAGAGGTGAATTTTGGGAGCAAGAAGCCGCGGGAAGGGAGGTGCTTTTGCGGATGGAGAGAGGATGGAGACGGGGTGGGGGAGAGAGAATACGGGAAAAGCACCCCTACCCAAAAGCAGCTGGAGAGAAAGTGGAAAGTTGGAAACAGCCGCAGGGACTAAACTAAATAGGGATAAAGGAAAGGGTTTAAATTCCATTAAGACTGTAAACAAGGGGAGTGCAAGGTCTGAAACTTCGCAGATTGATACCTGGCAGTGCTCTGGTGGGAAGGGTAAATCCCCAGGAACAGAGTAGGGTCGGGGAGGTTCTCAGGCCACACAGGGAAAAGAGGTTCCACTGCTGGAAGGACATTTGGTAGAGACTGTTGAAGCCACCTTGTCCCAGCAGACCCCAGAAGGTGGCCACATTCGCTGGTGATGGGGTAAGTTCATTAAGGGTGAAGCCTGGTGCCAGATGTGTGTTGCGATTTTCCATAATCACTGAAATGCTGCTGCTACACTGTCTAGCAAGCATTTTCTGGGACGGGCTGGCACCTGGCCACAGTCTCGGGGCACCAGCAACAGCAGGGTCCAGCCGGCATTCCAAGGTGCAGCCAACATTCAGCCATTGCTCATTCGGCCATTGCTTGGTGAGACCCTCCCACAGAGGGGCGGAACGGGTCAAAGCCGCAATCCTTCAGAAGGGGCCAGGGAAAACAGCTGCATCTGAGACAAAACTCAGGAGAGAGGTACTGCCTGGGGCCTGGTCACGGACAGTGAAAAAGCGGGGAGTGGACAAAAGCTGAAGACAGAGGACGGGTGTGCAATTGCTGATCTGGGAGAACAGAGTTCCCATACTAGAGACTGGGTAGCTGGGTGATGCCATTTTCACCACTCCCGCGCATGCGCATACGCACATACCAAGGCCAAACACTCCACCCTAGTAGGCTAGCAGCGCCATGTAGTGAAGAACGGAGCCATTAAACTGAGCCCCGCCCAACTGGGCCAACCTCCCTCTTCAAGAACACAAGTCTCACTGCCTACTTAGTTTATGGACTATAAAACACTTCATAGTCTGACTTCTAAGGGAAAACGAAGTAATTTCAGTCCTATTTCAATATGTTAGCAGGTCCATCTATTCAATTTTATTTTTTTTTCTTTTTCACTTTTATTTTTCTTGAATACAGAAAAAGAAAAATCCATTTTTATTTTCAATTTTTATTAAATGTATTTTTTATTTTTTTAGTATATTTTTTGGTTTTGTGTAATTTTTTTCAAATTCTATTTTACTTCCACCATTATATTTTAGTCTACTTCAGTATATTCACATTTTCAATTTTTTCAAATGATTTCCTTTTTCTTTTTCTTTAATTTTCTTTTTCTTGAATGCAGAAAAAGAAAACCTTCACTTCTTTCAATTTCTCTTAAAAATATTTTTATTTAATTTTTTCTATATTTTTTGCTTTTATGTAAATTTTTTCAAATTCTATTTTACTTCCATCATTTTATTTTAGTCTACTTCAGTGTATTCACTTTTTCAAATTTTCAAACGATTTTCTTTTTTCTCCCTTTTTCTTTTTTTCATTTTTCTTTTTCTTGAATACAGATAGAAAAAATTCATTTTTATTTTTAATTATTATTAAAAATATTGTTCTTTAATTTTTTCTACTATATTCTTTACTTTTCTGTAATTTTTTTCAAATTCTATTTTACTCCCATCATCTCATTTTAGTCTACGTCAGTGTATTTATTTTTTAAAATTCTCAAATGATTTACAGTCCCCCCCTTTTTTTTCTCTAATCTGTCAAACCACTTTCAATTCACAGACCCAAACCCACCTAGAATCTATCATCATTTATTCGATTTTTTGTGTGTGTATGTGATTTTAATTTTTAATTTTTAATATTTTTTAAATTTTATCTTTTTAATTTTAATTTTTCTACCTCATTAATTCCTTTTCTCCCTTCAAAATGACAAAACGAAGGAATTCACCCCAAAAAAAGAGCAAAAATAAATGACAGCCAGGGATTTAACCAACACAGATACGCAAGATGTCTGAACCAGAATTTAGAATCATGATAATAAAAATACTAGTTGGAGTCGAAAATAGATTAGAATCTCTTTATGCAGAGATAAAAGATGTAAACACTAGTCAGAATGAAATTAAAAATGCTATAACTGAGCTGCAATCATGGGTGGATGCCTCAGTGGCAAGGATGGATGAGACAGAACAGAGAATCAGTGATATAGAGGACAAACTAATATAGAATAATGAAGCAGAAAAAAAGAGGGAGATTAAGGCAAAAGAACATGAGTTAAGAATTAGAGAAGTCAGAGACTCATTAAAAAGGAACAATATCAGAATCATAGGAGTCCCAGAAGGGAAGAGCGAGAAATAGGGGTAGAAGGGTTATGTGAGCAAATCATAGCAGAAAACTTTACTAACCTGGGGAAAGACACAGATATCAAAATCCAGGAATCACAGAGGACCCCCATTAGATTCAACAAAAACCGACTATCAACAAGGCATATCATAGTCAAATTCACAAAATACTCAGGCAAGGAGAGAATCATGAAAGCAGCAAGGGAAAAAAAGTCCCTAACCTACAAGGGAAGACAGATCAAGTTTGCAGCAGACCTATCCACAGAAACTTGGCAGGCCAGAAAGGAGTAGCAGGATATATTCATTGTGCTGAATCAGAAAAATATGCACCCAAGAATTCTTTATCCAGCAAGGCTGCCATTCAATAGCAGGAAAGATAAAGTTTCCCAGACAAACAAAAATTAGAGTTTGTGACCACTAAACCAGCCCTGCAAGAAGTTTTAAGGGGGACTCTGAAGGGATAAAATATGAAATATATATATATATATATATATATATATATATATATATATATATCAAAAGCAACAAAGACTAGAAAGGACGAGAGAACACCACCAGAAACTCCAACTCTACAAGCATCATAATGGCAAAAATTCATATCTTTCAGTACTCACTCTAAATGTCAATGGACTCAATACTGCAATAAAAAGACACAGGGTAACAGAATGGATAAGAAAACAAGATCCATCTATATGCTGTTTACGAGAGACCCACTTTAGACCTAAAGACACCTTCAGATTGAAAATAAGGGGATGGAGAACCATCTATCATGATAATGGTCAACAAAAGAAAGCCAGAGTAGCCATACTTATATCAGACTATCTAGACTTTAAAATAAAGACTGTATCAAGAGATGCAGAAGGGCATTATATCATAATCAAGGGGTCTATCCACCGAGAAGACCTAACAATGGTAAACATTTATGCACCAAATGTGAGAGCACCCAAATATATAAATCAATTAATCACAAACATAAAGAAACTAATCAATAGTTAATACCATTATAGTAGGAGACTTCAACACCCCACTCACAGCAATGGATAGATCATCAAATCAAAAAATCAACAAGGAAACAATGGCTTTTAATGACACACTGGACCAGATGGACTTAACAGATATATTTAGGACATTTCATCGTAAAGCAGCAGAATATACATTCTTCTCCAGTGCACATGGAATGTTCTCCAGAATAGACCATATACTGGCTCACAAATCACCACTAAGTAAGTACAAGAAGATTGAGATCATACCGTGCGTATTTTCAGACCACAACATTATGAAACTCGAAATCAACCATAAGAAAAAATTTTGAAAGGTAACAAACTTGGAGACTGAAGAACATCCTACTAAAGAATGAATGGGTAACAAAGCACTTGAAGAGGAAATTAAAAAGTACATGGAAGTCAATGAAAATGATAACACTACAACCAAAAACCTCTGGGACGCAGCAAAGGTGGTCATAAGTATATAGCAATCCAGGCCTTCCTAAAGAAGGAAGAAAGATCTCAGATACACGACCTAAACTTACACCTTAAAGACCTGGAAAAAAAACAGCAAATAAAACCCAAAACCAGCATAAGACAGGAAATAATAAAGATTAGAGAAGATAGTAATGCTATGGAAGCCAAAAACAAAAACAAAAACAGTAGAACAGATCAATGAAACAAGAAGCTGGTTCTTTGAAAGAATTAACAAACTTGATAAACCACTAGCCAGTTTCATCAAAAAGAAAAAGGAAAGGACCAAAATAAATAAAATCAAGAATGAAACAGGATAGACCATAATCAATACAGTGAAATAAAAACAATAATAAGAGAATATTATGAGCAATTATATAGGCAATCTGGAAGAAATGGACAAATTCCTAGAAATATATACACTACCAAAAGTGAAACAGGAAGAAATAGAAAATTTAAAAACACACACATAACCAGTAAGGAAATCGAATTAATAATGAAAAATCTCTCAAAAAACAAGAGTCCAGGACCATATGGCTTTCCAGGGGGATTCTACCAAACATTTAAGGAAGAGTTAACACCTATTCTCTCTTGAAGCTGTTCCAAAAAATAGAAACGGAAGGAAAACTTCCAAACTCTTTCTATGAAGCCAGCATTACCTTGATTCCAAAACCAGACAGAGAACCACTAAAACGGAGAATTATAAACAAATTTCCCTGATGAACATGGATGTAAAAATCCTCAACAAGATATTAGCCAACCAGATCCAACAATACATTAAAAAAATTATTCACCACGACCAAGTGGGATTTATACCTGGGATGCAGGGCTGGTTCAATATCTGCAAAACAATTAATGTGATTCATCACATCAATAAAAGAAAGGACAAGAAGCATATGATCCTCTCAATAGACGCAGAGAAAGCATTTGACAAAATACAGCATCCTTTCTTGATAAAAACCCTCAAGAAAGTAGGGATAGAAGAAGCATACCTCGAGATCATAAAAGCCATATATGAACTACACAATACCAATACCATCCTCAATGGGAAAAACTGAGAATTTTCCCCCAAAGGTCAGGAACAAGACAGGGAAGTCCACTCTAGTCACTGTTATTCAACATAGTATTGGAAGTCTTAGGCTCTGTAATCATATACCACAAAAAAATAAAAGGCATCCAAATAGGCCAGGAGGAGGTCAAACTTTCACTCTTTGCAGATGACATGATACTCCATATGAAAAACCCAACAGATTCCACCAAAAAACTGCTAGAACTGATTCATGAATTCAGCAAAGTTCCAGGATATAAAATCAACGCACAGAAATCTGTTTCGTTCCTATACACCAACAATGAAGCAACAGAATGTGAAATCAAGGAATTAATTCCATTTACAGTTGCATCAAAATCCTTAAAATACCTAGGAATAAATCTAACCAAAGAGGTGAAAAATCTGTACACTGAAAACTATAGAAATTGTATGAAATAAATTGAAGAAGACAGAAAAAAATGGAAAAAGATTCCATGCTCCTGGATAGGAAGAACAAATATTGTTAAAATGTCGATACTACCTAAAGCAATCTACAGTCAATGCAATCCCTATCAAAAAAACACCAGCACTCTTCACAGAGCTAGAACGAATAATCCCAAATTTTGTATGGAACCAGAAAGACCCTGGATAGCCAAAGCAATCTTGAAAAACAAAACCAAAGCAGGAGGCATCACAATCCCACACTGCAAGCTATACTACAAAGCTGTCATCATCAAGACAGTATGGTACTGGCACAAGAACAGACACTCAGATCAATGGAAGAGAACAGAGAACCCAGAAATGGACCCACAAACCTATGGCCAACTAATCTTTGAAAAAGCAGGAAAGAATATCGAATGGAACAAAGACAGTCTCTTCAGCAAGTGGTGCTGGGAAAACTGGACAGCAACATGCAGAAGAATGAATCTGGACCGCTTTCTTACACCATACACAAAGATAAACTCAAAATGGATATTATAGCTAGGGAGCCATCAAAACCCTCCAGGACAAAGCAGGCAAAAACCTCTTTGATATTGGCTGCAGCAACGTCTTATTCAACACGTCTCCAGAGGCAAGGGAAACAAAAGTAAAACTGAACTATTGGGACCTTAAAATAAAAAGCTACTGCACAGCGAAGTAAAAAATCAGCAAAACTAAAAGGCAACTGATGGAATGGGAGAAGATAGTTGGAAATGACATATCAGATAAAAGGTTACTATCCAAACTCTATAAAGAACTTATCAAAATCAACACCCAAAAAACAAATAATCCAGTGAAGAAATGGGCAAAAGACATGAATAGACACTTCTCCAAAGAAGACATCCAGGTGGCTGACAGACACATGAAAAAATGCTCAACATCACTCATCATCAGGGAAATACAAATCAAAACCACAATGAGATACCACCTTACACATGTCAGAATGGCTAAAATGAACAACTCAGGCAACAGCAGATGTTGGCGAGGATGCAGAGAAAGAGGTTCTTTTTTGAATTTTTGGTGGGAATGCAACCTGGTGCAGCAACTCTGGAAAACAGTATGGAGGTTTCTCAAAAAAACTAGAATTAAAACTACCCTACGACCCAGCAATTGCACTACTAGGCATTTATACAAGGGATACAGGTGTGCTGTTTCGAAGAGACACATGGACCCCAATGTTTATAGCAGTACTATCAACAATAGCCAAAGTATGGAAAGAGCCCAAATGTCCATCGATAGATTAATGGATAAAGAAGATGTGGTAGTTACTTTGGAGGGAATATTGCAGTGTAGGAGGATGCTGGACTCACCTCGTCCTGCTGACCACTTAGATTCCACCCACACCTGCCTAAATAACCCAGAAAACCACCAGAAGACTAGCAGAACAGACTCTCCAGAGCTAAGCATAGACAAGAGGCCCATGGAAGAGGGTAGGAAGGGCAGAGAGGCGGTGCACGCTACACAGACTGGTGGGAGGGTGCTGGGGCAGTGGAGGGGCAGCCCAACAGCAAGGTGGAATCCCAGAGTCTGGCTTGCAAAAGCGGAGTGGCCTGAGTTCGTGATTTCTGACAGCCAGCGGGAATTAACATCTGGAATGTTATAAGTCAACAGCTCTGCTCAGAGAATGGGAGGGCAAGAAGACACCGGGAGGGAGCAGTGTTGAGCCCTGGAAGACAGAGATCAGGTCAGCAGGAACAAAGGCGCTGGCCAGCACCATCTCCCTCTCCCATCCCCCAGCCAAAATCCCAAAGGGAAACAGTGTCCATCACTGAACATGCTTGCACCTTGCAAGCACCCAATGCTGTGCTTCTGTGGATCCATCCCTCCTAGGGGTCTGCCTACCTCCCTCCTGGTGCTGCAGGGCCCCTCCCACAGGGGACCACTGAAAGCAAAGCAAGATAAGCCTGCACCTCCTGCCCTTCTGCACCTTGCAGATCCACCCCGGCTATATGCCAGATCCCATCAAAGCAGCACCACAACCTGGAAGTGTGCAAGTAGCCCAGACAGGGGCCACACAACTCCGCAATGAGTCCTGCCCCTGGAAGAGGGGAAGATAATGTACACCCCAGTCTGACTGCGGCCCCAGTGGTGGACTGGGGACAGATATCGGGTCTGATGACGGCCCCACCCACCAACACAAATTACTCTGGACAGCACAGGGAAAGTGCCCTGCAGTTGGGAGCCACATCAGGGACTACCCAAAATGACAAAACAGAAGAACTGTCCTCAAAAGAAACTCCAGGAAGTAGTGACAGCTAACGAATTGATCAAAAACGATTTAAGCAGTATAACGGAACAAGAATTTAGAACAATAGTCATTGAATTAATCGCTGGGCTTGAAAAAAGTATAGAGGACAGCAGAAAATCTATTGCTACAGAGATCAAGGGACTAAGAAATAGTCATGAGGAGGTAAAAAATGCTACAAGGGAGGTGAAAAATAAAATGGAGGAAACCACAGCTCAGATTGAAGAGGCAGAGGAGAGAATAGGTGAATTAGAAGATAAAATTATGGAAAAAGAGGAAGCTGAGAAAAAGAGAGACAAAAAAATCCATGAGTATGAGGGGAGAATTAGAGAACTAAGTGATACAATCAAACAGAACAATATCCATATTATAGGAATTCCAGAAGAGGAAGAGAGGAAGTGGCTGAGGATGTACTTGAACAAAGCATAGCTGAGAACTTCCCGGATC
Organism: Herpailurus yagouaroundi; assembly: GCF_014898765.1. Taxonomy (NCBI): domain Eukaryota; kingdom Metazoa; phylum Chordata; class Mammalia; order Carnivora; family Felidae; genus Herpailurus; species Herpailurus yagouaroundi. Next base: position 7,589 of record NW_024415096.1, on the reverse strand, counting down.
TGGGGAAGGAAAAAGGCATTGAAATCCAAGAGGCAGAGAGAACTCCCTTGAGACGTAACTGGAATAGATCTTCTTCGTGACATATCATAGTGAAACTGGCAAAATACAAGGATAAAGAGAGAATTCGGAAAGTAGTTAGGGATAAACAGGCTCTAACTCATAAAGGGAGACCCTGCAGATCTATCTGCTGAAACTTGGCAGTCCAGAAAAGAATGACAGGAAATCCTCAATGTGATGAACAGAACAAATATGGAGCTGAGAATCCTTTATCCAGCAAGTCTGTCGTTCAGAATAGAAGGAGAGATAAAGGTTTTCCCAAACAAAAACTGAAGGAATTCATCACCACTAAACCAGCCCTACAAGAGATCCTAAGGGGGATTCTGCAGTGAAATGTTGCAAGGACCAAAAAGTACCACAGACATCACTATAAGCATGAAACCTACAGACATCACAATGACTCTAAACCCATATCTTTCAATAATAACACTGAATGTAAATGCACTAAATGCTCCAACCAAAAACCTAGGGTATCAGAATGGATTAAAAAAAAACAAGACCCATCTATTTGCTGTATACAAGAGGCTCATTTTAGACCTGATGAAACCTTCAGATTGAAAGTGAGGGGATGGATAACTATCTATCATGCTACTGGAACTCAAAAGAAAGCTGGAGGAGCCATACTTATATCAGACAAACTAGACTTTAAATTAAAGGCTGTAAGAAGAGATGAAGAAGGGCATTATATAATAATTACAGGGTCTATCCGTCAGAAAGAGCTAACAATTTTAAATATCTATGCACCAAATACGGACACCCCTAAATATATAAAACAATCACAAACATAAGCAATCTTATTGATAAGAATGTGGTAACTGCAGGGGAATTTAATACCCTACTTACAACAATGGATAGATCATCTAGACACAGGATCAATAAAGAAACAAGGGCCCTGAATGATACATTGAATCAGATGGACTTGACAGATATATTTAGAACTCTGCATCCCAAAGCAACAGAATATACTTTTTTCTAGAGTGCACATGGAACATTCTTCAAGATAGATCACATACTGGGTCACAAAACAGCCCTTCAAAAGTATAAAAGAATTGAGATCATATCATGCATACTTTCAGACCACAACGCTATGAAGCTTGAAATCAAACACAGGAAAAAGTCTGGAAAACCTCCAAAAGCATGGAGGTTAAAGAACACCCTACTAACGAATGAGTGGGTCAACCAGGCAATTAGAGAAAAAACTTAAAAATATATGAAAACAAATGAAAATGAAAAGACAACAATCCAAATGCTTTGGGATGCAGCGAAGGCAGTCCTGAGAGGAAAATACATTGCAATCCAGGCCTATCTCAAGAAACAAGAAAAATCCCAAATATAAAATCTAACAGCACACCTACAGGAACTAGAAGCAGAACAGCCAAGACACCCAAAGCCCAGTTGAAGAAGACAAATAGTACAGATCAGAGCAGAAATAAACAATATAGAATCTAAAAAACTGTAGAGCAGATCAATGAAACCAAAAAATGGTTTCTTGAAAAAATAAACAAAATTGATAAAACTCTAGCCAGGCTTCTCAAAAAGAAAAGGGAGATGACCCAAATACATAAAATCATGAATGAAAGTGGAATTATTACAACGAATCCCTCAGAAATACAAGCAATTATCAGGGAATACTATAAAAAATTATATGCCAACAAACTGGACAACCTGGAAGAAATGGACAAATTCCTCAGCACACATACACTTCAAAAACTCAAACAGGAAGAAATAGAAAATTTGAACATACCCATAACAAGAAAGAAATTGAATCACTTATCAAAAATCTCCCAACAAATAAAAGTCCAGGAACAGAGGCTTTCCAGGGGAATTCTACCAGACATTTACAGCAGAGATCATACCTATTCTTCTCAAGCTGTTCCAAAAAATAGAAAGGGAAGGAAAACTTCCAGACTCATTCTATGAAGCCAGCATTACTTTGATTACTTTGGACGTGAATTTAAAAAAAATAAAAAATAAAATAAAAAACCAAGGGTTCCTCTCCTTCCTTCTGGGCATTTGTTTATGGTTTTCCCATGACCTACTTGTCTGGGATTGTAATTCTCTGCTTTTTCCAAATAAACCCTTTTTTGCTGCTAAAAAAAAAAGAACACTTAAAATGCAATGAATCATGCAATGAGCTTCCATGTCTCCCTACTACCTTCAAAATAAAGACTGACCACTTAGTCAAACATACAAGATGCATGATCTGACTACCAAATGCTAAAATTAGAAGAATATCTTCTAATAAAACTTGTCATGGTCTGTGTAGGTGACCCTTAAGCAACTCTTGACTCAAAGTTCCTTGGTCTTTTGATCACCAATGACCTTCACTTCCAATTCAGGTACAAATTTTCATGAATGTAACGAAGATCTTGAGGTGGTAACTGCCTGATCCTGATCTCAGGTTCTAAATATGAATTCCAATACTCATTCTGTGACCATGGACAAGTCACAACTTCTCTGTGACTGGGATTTTTCCTATGTGATATTAGGTGTAAATTTCCTAATATGTTTCAAGTGCTGCAAACAGCACTTGACAAAAATAGTAAGGGCCTTCTAAGTATTAGCTAATACTTTCTTGTCATCACCTGGAAATTTGCTTTATCTTTGACATTTAAATACTAGTATTCAACTTTTTTTTTAATTGTTTTTTTCAACGTTTATTTATTTTCTTTGGGACAGAGAGAGACAGAGCATGAACGGGGGAGGGGCAGAGAGAGAGGGAGACACAGAATCGGAAACAGGCTCCAGGCTCTGAGCCATCAGCCAGAGCCTGACGCGGGGCTCGAACTCACGGACCGCGAGATCGTGACCTGGCTGAAGTCGGACGCTTAACCGACTGCGCCACCCAGGCGCCCCTAGTATTCAACTTTGATAACAAGTTATTCTTCTAGCAAACTCATGCTTTCACTCTCTCTATTCCTGGTCTTTAATACTGATATCTCTACTTCCTTGATAATTCCACTTTCTCTGAGTCTACTAATTACCTCACTTCCTTCCCCTCATTGTCAGATTGGTCTAAATGGTGGATCATAAACAACTAACTCAACATTTTTGGGTCTTGTTCATTTTCTGCATTTCCTGTGTATTGAATTTTCTGCAATACACCAGTGCTGAAGGCAGCACATAATTATTCTTTTCCAGATCTACACACTTGCTTTTGAGCAGTCCTGCTTGGGGAAGTGAAGACCCACCATGGATGGTACCACTCTAGATTTATAGTATATATAGTTTTTTTTTAATAACAACCCTGTAACATGTCCTTGGTCAGCTCTTTCCATTCCCTAATAGACTGTTCTAAACTTTCTCTTACTCTTTTCAAGCCTCCACCTCACACCCATTTACCTTTGCTGTCAGAAGATAAGATAAACTTACATTTTACTTCAGAAAATAGAGTACAGTAATCATTATGTTTCTCAGTTTTCACAGACACTGCTTCCTCATGCCCCCAGCTTGCAAACTCATATGCATCTATTCTTATTTCCTTTTTTTGTAAAAGGTCATCCAAAGCAATCCTTCTTCAAGTAATCTGGAAGCCATGTGGTCAAAGCTCCTTAAGGACCTCCCTCCATCAATTATCTTCTCACTTGGATCTTCAATCACTTCCATCATACTAATTCTACTCCCCCTGGTTTATAAACATGTACAAATTTACCAGCCTTAAAAAGATTATCTCCTGAACAAATATCTTTTAGCCATTGTTTCCAATTTTTCTCTCCTTTTACAACTAAGCTACTTGATGCTCATTTCCTCACCTACCACTAAATATTTAAAAATAATTTATTATTAAATATTTAAGATAGATAAGGGATTAAAAATATTATAACAAAACCTGTGTAACTACCACTCATTTTAAGATCAATAACCCTCACCAATTGCACTCCCTTTTTCCTCACAGCAGAAACCACTATAATGTAATGAAGTTTTTGGTGACTAAAGATTAAATAAGTGCACACGGATAATACACGTACATTCAAATTTTAACCTAGTAAAAACAATCTGCCACCCATCTCTCAAATCAAATAGACACTGATTATGGACTAAAATGTGCTCCCATTCATATTTTGAAGCCTTTACCCCTAAGGTGACTGTATTTGGAGACAGAGCATTTAAACAGTAATTAGGGTTAAATGAGGTCATAAAGGTGGAGCCCTAACCCAATATGACTGGTGTCTACATAAGGGCACAGTGATAAGGCTACCATCTGAAAACCAAGGAGAAAGGCCTCAGAAGAAGACAACTTCCTAGCACCTCAGCACCTTGATTTCAGACTTTCAGCCTTGATAACTGTGAGAAAATAAATTGCTGTTGTTTAAGCCACTCAGTGTGTGGCATTTTGTTATTACAGCCCTAGCAAACTAACATAACCATGAGAAGATAACCAATCTCATTCACAATTTCAAAAATTGAAAACAATGAAATGTAATTATTCATTTATACTTCAGATAACATTAACATATTTGGTAATTTGGTAAGTTTATTGAGAATGTGAATGAATAGGACAAATACTGATGGTGCCAATATATATCAGTAAATGTGTTTTTTAACTTTTTATTTTCAAATGATTTTAGACTTACAGGAAATATGCATAGATAGAACAGAGTTTATGTATAACTTTCATCCAGATTCCCCTAATGTTAACATATTTCATAATCATAATATAATTATCAAAAAGGAGATTAACACTGACATAAAAATATTAACCTACAGTTTTAATTTGAATTTTGTCAGTTTTCACATTAATATATTTTTTCATGGTTTAGAATGCAATCCAGGATCCCATGAAGCATTAAGCTATCATGTCACTTAAGTCTCTTCCTGTGATACTTACTTAATCTTTGTCTTTCTTGACCATAACACTTTTGAAGAGCAGTGATGTGGTAGACATATTAATGATACCCAAGATGTTCATGTGTTAATCCCCAGAAACTGCTATTATGTTACCTTATGTGGCAAAAAAGACTTTGCAGATATGATTAAGGTCAGGATTTTGAGATGGGAACATTATGTTGGATTATCTCCATAGGCCCAATATTATCACAACGGTCTGGCAGGAGTGTCAGAGAGATAAGGTGATGTGATGACAGAGCAGAGGTGAGTTAGTGAAGGAGAGAGAGAGAGAGAGAGGGAGAGAGAGAGAGAGAAATTAATCTGAAGATGCTGTGCTTTGAAAATAAAGGAAGGAGCCACAAACCATGGAATGCAGACTTCTAAAAGCTGGAAAGGGCTAAGAGAGATGCAGCATTGCCAACTAATTTTATATTTGTGACCTCCAGACCTGTTAAGACAATACATTTGATTTCTTTTAAGCCACAAAGTTTGTGGTTAATTTTTTACAGCAGTAATAAGAAATTAATATAAATTTTGGTACCTATAAACGATGTGATGTCACACAAAATACGTTAAAATTGTGGAATTCAAAATTGTAATAAAATTGTCGAGGTGGCTTTGTAATTAGGCAGTGATCAAAATTTGGTGCAGAGCAAGATAGAAATAGTCTAGACTGCCTTGAACAAATTGTGAGAATGTTCATATTAACAATTCTGCTATTGAAGGCTCAGAAGGAAGTGAAGACCACAATGTAGAAAATGTATATTAGGAGAGAGAGGGAAGATGGCGGCGTAGGAGGACGCTGGGCTCACCGCGCTTCCTGCTGATCACTTATATTCCACTTACACCTGCCTAAATAACCCAGAAAACCACCAGAGGATTAGCAGAACGGAGTCGCCGGAGCCAAGCGCAGACGAGAGGCCCAGGGAAGAGGGAAGGAAGGGCGACGAGGCGGTGCGCGCTCCACGGACTAGCGGGAGGGAGCCGGGGCGGAGGGGCGGCTCGCCAGCCAAGCAGAGCCCCCGAGTCTGGCTTGCCAAAAGCGGAGTGGCCTGATGGACTGTGTTCCAACAGCAAGCGCGACTTAGCGTCTGGGAGGTCATAAGTTAACAGCTCTGCTCAGAAAGCTGAAAGGCTGGAGGACAAAGGGAAGGAGAGCTACAGAGCCCCCGGACGACAGAGCTCAGTTTGGTGGGGAACAAAGGCGCTCGCCAGCGCCATCTCCTCCACCCATACCCCAGCCAAAATCCTAAAGAGAACCAGTTCCTGCCAGGGAACTAGCTCGCTCCGCGCAAACACACAACTCTGCGCTTCTGCGGAGCCAAACCTCCGGCAGCGGATCTGACTCCCTCCTGCTGCCACAGGGCCCCTCCTGAAGTGGATCACCTAAGGAGAAGCAAGCTAAGCCTGCCCCTCCTGCCCCTGTGCACCTTGCCTACCCACCCCAGCTAAGACGCCAGATCCCCAGCATCACAAGCCTGGCAGTGTGCAAGTAGCCCAGACAGGCCACCCCACCCCACAGTGAATCCGGCCCCTAGGAGAGGGGAAGAGAAGGCACACACCAGTCTGACTGTGGCCCCAGCGGTGGGCTGGGGGCAGACATCAGGTCTGACTGCGGCTCCGCCCACCAACTCCAGTTATACACCACAGCACAGGGGAAGTGCCCTGCAGGTCCTCACCACGCCAGGGACTATCCAAAATGACCAAGCGGAAGAATTCCCCTCAGAAGAATCTCCAGGAAATAACAACAGCTAATGAGCTGATCAAAAAGGATTTAAATCATATAACAGAAAGTGAATTTAGAATAATAGTCATAAAACTAATCGCTGGGCTTCAAAACAGTATAGCTGACAGCAGAGAATCTCTTGCTACAGAGATCAAGGGACTAAGGAACAGTCACGAGGAGCTGAAAAACGCTTTAAATGAAATGCATAACAAAATGGAAACCACCACGGCTCGGATTGAAGAGGCAGAGGAGAGAATAGGTGAACTAGAAGATAAAGTTATGGAAAAAGAGGAAGCTGAGAAAAAGAGAGATAAAAAAATCCAGGAGTATGAGGGGAAAATTAGAGAACTAAGTGATACACTAAAAAGAAATAATATACGCATAATTGGTATACCAGAGGAGGAAGAGAGAGGGAAAGGTGCTGAAGGGGTACTTGAAGAAATCATAGCTGAGAACTTCCCTGAACTGGGGAAGGAAAAAGGCATTGAAATCCAAGAGGCACAGAGAACTCCCTTCAGACGTAACTTGAATCGATCTTCCGCACGACATATCATAGTGCAACTGGCAAAATACAAGGATAAAGAGAAAATTCTGAAAGCAGCAAGGGGTAAACGTGCCCTCACATATAAAGGGAGACCTATAAGACTCGTGACTGATCTCTCTTTTGAAACTTGGCAGGCCAGAAAGAATTGGCAAGAGATTTTCAGTGTGCTAGACAGAAAAACTATGCAGCCGAGAATCCTTTATCCAGCAAGTCTGTCATTTAGAATAGAAGGAGAGATAAAGGTCTTCCCAAACAAACAAAAACTGAAGGAATTTGTCACCACTAAACCAGCCCTACAAGAGATCCTAAGGGGGACCCTGTGAGACAAAGTACCAGAGACATCACTACAAGCATAAAACATACAGACATCACAATGACTCTAAACCCATATCTTTCTATAATAACACAATGTAAATAGATTACATGCGCCAACCA
>NW_024415095.1:0-1153 GCF_014898765.1 Herpailurus yagouaroundi | reverse complement strand
GAAAAACTGAGAGCTTTTTCCCTGAGATCAGGAACACGACAGGGATGTCCACTCTCACCGCTGTTGTTTCACATAGTGCTGGAAGTTCTAGCATCAGCAATCAGACAACAAAAGGAAATCAAAGGCATCCAAATTGGCAAAGATGAAGTGAAGCTTTCGCTTTTTGCAGATGACATGATATTATACATGGAAAATCCGACAGACTCCACCAAAAGTCTGCTAGAACTGATACATGAATTCAGCAAAGTTGCAGGATACAAAATCAATGTACAGAAATCAGTTGCATTCTTATACACTAACAATGAAGCAACAGAAAGACAAATAAAGAAACTGATCCCATTCACAATTGCACCAAGAAGCATAAAATACCTAGGAATAAATCTAACCAAAGATGTAAAGGATCTGTATGCTGAAAACTATCAAAAGCTTATGAAGGTAATTGAAGAAGATTTAAAGAAATGGAAAGACATTCCCTGCTCACGGATTGGAAGAATAAATATTGTCAAAATGTCAATACTACCCAAAGCTATCTACACATTCAATGCAATCCCAATCAAAATTGCACCAGCATTCTTCTCGAAACTAGAACAAGCAATCCTAAAATTCATATGGAACCACAAAAGGCCCCGAATAGCCAAAGTAATTTTGAAGAAGAAGACCAAAGCAGGAGGCATCACAATCCCAGACTTTAGCCTCTACTACAAAGCTGTCATCGTCAAGACAGCATGGTTTTGGCACAAAAACAGACACATAGACCAATGGAATAGAATAGAAACCCCAGAACTAGACCCACAAACGTATGGCCAACTCATCTTTGACAAAGCAGGAAAGAACATCCAATGGAAAAAAGACAGTCTCTTTAACAAATGGTGCTGGGAGAACTGGACAGCAACATGCAGAAGGTTGAAACTAGACCACTTTCTCACACCATTCACAAAAATAAACTCAAAATGGATAAAGGACCTGAATGTGAGACAGGAAACCATCAAAACCCTAGAGGAGAAAGCAGGAAAAGACCTCTCTGACCTCAGCCGTAGCAATCTCTTCCTCGACACATCCCCAAAGGCAAGGGAATTAAAAGCAAAAGTGAATTACTGGGACCTTAGGAAGATAAAAAGCTTCTGCACAGCAAAGGAAACAACCAACAAAACTA
>NW_024415094.1:0-1019 GCF_014898765.1 Herpailurus yagouaroundi | reverse complement strand
AGAGACCCAGTAAAAAAAGAGAACTACAGGCCAATATCCCTGATGAATATGGATGCCAAAATTCTCAATAAGATACTAGCAAATCGAATTCAACGGCATATAAAAAGAATTATTCACCATGATCAAGTGGGATTCATTCCTGGGATGCAGGGCTGGTTCAACATTCGCAAATCAATCAACGTGATACATCACATTAACAAAAAAAAAAAAAAAGAGAAGAACCATATGATCCTGTCAATCGATGCAGAAAAGGCCTTTGACAAAATCCAGCACCCTTTCTTAATAAAAACCCTTGAGAAAGTCGGGATAGAAGGAATATACTTAAAGATCATAAAAGCCATTTATGAAAAGCCCACAGCTAACATCATCCTCAACGGGGAAAAACTGAGAGCTTTTTCCCTGAGATCAGGAACACGACAGGGATGCCCACTCTCACCGCTGTTGTTTAACATAGTGCTGGAAGTGCTAGCATCAGCAATCAGACAACAAAAGGAAATCAAAGGCATCACAATTGGCAAAGATGAAGTCAAGCTTTCCCTTTTTTGCAGATGACATGATATTATACATGGAAAATCCGATAGACTCCACCAAAAGTCTGCTAGAACTGATACATGAATTCAGCAAAGTTGCAGGATACAAAATCAATGTACAGAAATCAGTTGCATTCTTATACACTAACAATGAAGCAACAGAAAGACAAATAAGGAAACTGATCCCATTCACAATTGCACCAAGAAGCATAAAATACCTAGGAATAAATCTAACCAAAGATGTAAAGGATCTGTATGCTGAAAACTATAGAAAGCTTAAGAAGGAAATTGAAGAAGATTTAAAGAAATGGAAAGACATTCCCTGCTCATGGATTGGAAGAATAAATATTGTCAAAATGTCAATACTACCCAAAGCTATCTACACATTCAATGCAATCCCAATCAAAATTGCACCAGCATTCTTCTCGAAACTAGAACAAGCAATCCTAAAATTCATATGGAACCACAAAAGGCCCCGAATAGCCAAAG
>NW_024415093.1:0-1003 GCF_014898765.1 Herpailurus yagouaroundi | reverse complement strand
ATAATATAACAGAAAGTGAATTTAGAATAATAGTCATAAAATTAATCACTGGGCTTGAAAACAGTATAGCTGACAGCAGAGAATCTCTTGCTACAGAGATCAAGGGACTAAGGAACAGTCACGAGGAGCTGAAAAACGCTTTAAACGAAATGCAAAACAAAATGGAAACCACCACGGCTCGGATTGAAGAGGCAGAGGAGAGAATAGGGGAACTAGAAGATAAAGTTATGGAAAAAGAGGAAGCTGAGAAAAAGAGATAAAAAAATCCAGGAGTATGAGGGGAAAATTAGAGAACTAAGTGATACACTAAAAAGAAATAATATACGCATAATTGGTATCCCAGAGGAGGAAGAAGGAGGGAAAGGTGCTGAAGGGGTACTTGAAGAAATAATAGCTGAGAACTTCCCTGAACTGGGGAAGGAAAAAGGCATCAAAATCCAAGAGGCACAGAGAACTCCCTTCAGACGTAACTTGAATAGATTTTCTGCACGACATATCATAGTGAAACTGGCAAAATACAAGGTTAAAGAGAAAATTCTGAAAGCAGCAAGAGGTAAACGTGCCCTCACATATAATGGGAGACCTATAAGACTCGTGACTGATCTCTCTTTTGAAACTTGGCAGGCCAGAAAGAATTGGCACGAGATTTTCAGTGTGCTAGACAGAAAAAATATGCAGCCGAGAATCCTTTATCCAGCAAGTCTGTCATTTAGAATAGAAGGAGAGATAAAGGTCTTCCCAAACAAACACAAACTGAAGGAATTTGTCACCACTAAACCAGCCCTACAAGAGATCCTAAGGGGGACCCTGTGAGACAAAGTACCAGAGACATCACTACAAGCATAAAACATACAGACATCACAATGACTCTAAACCCATATCTTTCTATAATAACACTGAATGTAAATGGATTAAATGCGCCAACCAAAAGACATAGGGTATCAGAATGGATAAAAAAACAAGACCCATCTATTTGCTGTCTACAAGAGACTCATTTTAGACC
>NW_024415092.1:0-2944 GCF_014898765.1 Herpailurus yagouaroundi | reverse complement strand
TATTGATCATTAAAAATATTGCCAGCAACTGGGGCGCCTGGGTGGCGAAGTCGGTTAAGCGTCCGACTTCAGCCAGGTCACGATCTTGCAGTCCGTGAGTTCGAGCCCCGCGTCAGGCTCTGGGCTGATGGCTCAGAGCCTGGAGCCTGTTTCCGATTCTGTGTCTCCCTCTCTCTCTGCCCCTCCCCCGTTCATGCTCTGTCTCTCTCTGTCCCAAAAATAAATAAACGTTGAAAAAAAAAATTGCCAGCAACTTCCAGGGACAAACTATGCAGTTCATTAGTTCCTAGTGGGTTATCAAATTCCTAAAAGATGCGTATGAATGCTAACCAAAGGGGTAGAATCTGGTTAATATTTATACCACCATAAAATCTCTCTCACTGAAAATTTTACACATATAATTTTACAGTGTTATAAGTGACGCGTGAATGCCATTTGTGGTTGTCATATATATGTAAAACCTTTTATGTGTAAAACACAGGAAAGAGTTTCAGTGGTAGTAGGTAAGTATCTGGAAGAATAAGCTGGATACTTTCAAAGTGGATCAGTATTCATAATGGCTAGAACCATATTTGGGGGACATGTTTATGTGTTTTTCTGCTAGAATGATATTATGAAAACTGAGGGGGAAATATAGCATTTAATCTAATAACATCCCTCCACAAACCTGGTTATATAAAAGTGTACTAAACTTATTTTCCATAATCAAACTTAGACCAAGTCTAGTTTCTGTGATAAGCCTTGGCCAACAAATACTCAGTTTTAAGTACCACAAAATTGTTTAAACACTTTTCAACTCTGCAAAAACCAATTTCACAATCATATCTATACAAAGAGGGTTAGCCTTGGTGGATTTGGAATTTCAATTAACCTAAACACCTTCTTCTCCATCCTTCAAGATGGCTATATGTTTAATTTATGAAGAAAGGAATGGATGAGTACATGTCAATTCTTTCTTGAAAAGAGTTAACAATGATATATCACCCCATAGCAATGCTATTACTCAATAATAATTTACATTGTCATTATGAGAATCTCAATTCTTACACAAATGTGAAATGCAATCCACCAAATATCTTATTATTTTTAAATACGAACAATTGTCCTCTTAAATTCAAAAGTTGTTAAATGCATTTTGGTTTTTTATTGCTGCTGGGAAGAATGAATGGCAGCTAATTTTTGCTACAGTTTTGTTGTGTATACATATAGTTGACCCTTGAACAACATAGGGGTTTTGGGTGCCAGCCCCTTGCATGGTCAAAAATCTATGTATAACTTGACTCTTTAAAAACTTAATTACTTTTGACCAGAACCTTTGTTGATAACATAATCAGTCAGTTAACACATTTTGTATATAATATGTAATGTATACTGAATTCCTACAATAAAGTACACTAGAGGAAACAAATGTTATTAAGAAAGCCATTAGGAAGAGAAAACACATTTACATTTACTATTCTGTATTTACAGATACTGTAAGTTTACATCACCTGTTTATAAAAAAAAATCACCTGTCTGTCAGTACCTGTATCAATATTGTCTTATATAAAACAAAACACTGTAGATGTTATATGCATTTACTAACTCATATAAAAATTGAAAAGAGGAGGGAGGGAAGATGGCGGCGTAGGAGGACGCTGGGCTCACCGCGCGTCATGCTGATCACTTAGATTCCACCTACACCTGCCTAAATCACCCAGAAAACCACCAGAGGATTAGCAGAACGGAGTCGCCGGAGCCAAGCACAGACGAGAGGCCCACGGAAGAGGGTAGGAAGGGCGGCGAGGCGGTGCGCGCTCCACGGACTGGCGGGAGGGAACCGGGGCGGAGGGGCGGCTCGCCGGCCAAGCAGAGCCCCCCAGTCTGGCTTGCAAAAAACGGAGGGGGCTGACGGACTGTGTTCCGACAGCAAGCGCGACTTAGCGGCTGGGAGGTCATAAGTTAACAGCTCTGCTCAGAAAGCGGGAAGGCTGGAGGACAAAGGGAAGGAAAGCTGCTGAGCCCCCGGACGACAGAGCTCAGTTTGGTGGGGAACAAAGGCGCTCGCCAGCGCCATCTTCCCCGCCCATCCCCCAGCCAAAATCCCAAAGAGAACCAGTTCCTGCCAGGGAACTTGCTCGCTCCGCGCAAACACCCAACTCTGCGCTTCTGCGGAGCCAAACCTCCGGCAGCGGATCTGACTCCCTCCTGCTGCCACAGGGCCCCTCCTGAAGTGGATCACCTAAGGAGAAGCAAGCTAAGCCTGCCCCTCCTGCCCCTGTGCACCTTGCCTACCCACCCCAGCTAAGACGCCAGATCCCCAGCATCACAAGCCTGGCAGTGTGCAAGTAGCCCAGACAGGCCACCCCACCCCACAGTGAATCCCGCCCCTAGGAGAGGGGAAGAGAAGGCACGCACCAGTCTGACTGTGGCCCCAGCGGTGGGCTGGGGGCAGACATCAGGTCTGACTGCGGCTCCGCCCACCAACTCCAGTTATACACCACAGCACAGGGGAAGTGCCCTGCAGGTCCTCACCACGCCAGGGACTATCCAAAATGACCAAGCGGAAGAATTCCCCTCAGAAGAATCTCCAGGAAATAACAACAGCTAATGAGCTGATCAAAAAGGATTTAAATAATATAACAGAAAGTGAATTTAGAATAATAGTCATAAAATTAATCGCTGGGCTTGAAAACAGTATAGCTGACAGCAGAGAATCTCTTGCTACAGAGATCAAGGGACTAAGGAACAGTCACGAGGAGCTGAAAAACGCTTTAAACGAAATGCATAACAAAATGGAAACCACCACGGCTCGGATTGAAGAGGCAGAGGAGAGAATAGGTGAACTAGAAGATAAAGTTATGGAAAAAGAGGAAGCTGAGAAAAAGAGAGATAAAAAAATCCAGGAGTATGAGGGGAAAATTAGAGAACTAAGTGATACACTAAAAAGAAATAATATACGCAT
>NW_024415091.1:0-45507 GCF_014898765.1 Herpailurus yagouaroundi | reverse complement strand
ACTCAGCCATAAAAAAGAATGAAATCTTGCCTTTTGCAATGACATGGATGGAACTAGACTGTATTATGCTAAGTGAAATAAATCAGAGAAAGACAAATACTATATGATTTCATTCATCTATGGAATTTAAGATGCAAAACAGATAAACATAGGGAAAAGGAAAAAAGAAACAGGGAGACAAACCATAGTAGACTCAACTATAGAGAACAAACTCAGGGTTGCTAGTGGGCAGGTGAGCTGGGGCTGGGCTAAGTGGGTGATGGGTATTTAGGAGGGCACCTGTTGTGATGAGCACTGAGAGTTATATGTAATTGATGAATCACTAAATTCTACTCTTGAAACCAATATTACACTACATTTTAACTAATTATAATTTAAATAAAAACTCAAAGAGGCCCCTGAGGGCTCTCTTGCCGCTTCCACCATATGAGGTTAAAGCAAAAAGTCAGCCATGTTGGAAAGCTGACCCTCATTATACACCAAACTTGTTGGCACCGTGATCTTGGACTTCCCAGCCTCCAGAAATTTACTAAATAAGTTTTTGTGATTTTTAAGCAAAAAAAAAAAAAAAAAAAAAAAAAAGAATGAAATCTTGCCATTTGCAACAACATGGTTAGAGCTAGAAAGTATAATGCTAAGTGAAGTAAGGCAGTCAGGGAAAGACAAATACAATGTGATTTCACTCATATGTGCAATTTAAGAAACAAACAAGCAAAGAAAAAAGAGAGAGGCAAACCAAGAAAAAGACTCTTAACTATAGATAACAAACTGATGGTTACCTAAAGGAAGGTGGGGGAATGGGTTAAATAGGTGATGGGGATTAAGGAGTGCACTTGTTGTAATGAGCACCAGGTGTTGTATGAAAGTGTTTGAAGCACTATATTGTACACCTGAAACTATTATTAAACTATATGTTAACTAAGTGGAATTTTAATAAACACAATAAAAACAATAAAAAAGCCAACATGTACTTAAAAACATCACTAGTCAGTAGGAAAATGCAAATTAAAACCACAATGAGTTATCATTTTACTTGTTAGAATGGGTGTCATCAAAATATATGAGATAACAAATGTTGGCATGGATTTGGAGAAAAGGGAACCATTATACACTGTTGGTGGAATTGTAACTTGATACAGCTACTATGGAAAACAGAGCAATTCCTCAAAGAATTAAAAATAGAACTACCAGGGGCACCTGAGTGGCTCAGTTGGTTAAGCATCTGACCTCACCTTAGGTCATGATCTCACCACTCATGAGTTAGAGCCCTGCGTTGGGCTTGGCGCTCACAGCTCAGAGCCTAGAGCCTGCTTCCAGTTCTATGTCTTCCTCTCTCTCTCTGACCCTCCCCCACTCATGCTCTGTCTCTTTCTCTCAACAATAAAGTTTTTATTAAACATTTTTTTTCCAACGTTTATTTATTTTTGGGACAGAGAAAGACAGAGCATGAACGGGGGAGGGGCAGAGAGAGAGAGGGAGACACAGAATCGGAAACAGGCTCCAGGCTCCGAGCCATCAGCCCAGAGCCTGACGCGGGGCTCGAACTCACGGACCGCGAGATCGTGACCTGGCTGAAGTCGGACGCTTAACTGACTGCGCCACCCAGGCGCCCCTCAACAATAAAGTTTTAAAAAATTAAAAAAAAAAAATAAAACTACCATATGACCCACCAATTCCACTTTTAGGAATATATCCAAAGGTAAATAAAATACTAACTTGGAAAGATACCTGCACTTTCATGTTCATAGCAGCATTGTTTACAATAGGTAAGACATGAAAACAACCTAAGTGTCCCTTGATGGATAAATGGATAAAGAAGTTGTGAGATATATATAAACACAGTGGAATATTATTCAGCCATAAAAAAGAAGAAATCCTATGATTTACAAAAACATGGCATGAAGGCCTTGAAGGCATTATGCTAAGTGAACTAAGACAGAGAAAAATAATTATTATATTATCTCACTTACATGTAGAATCTAAAAAAAAACAAAAAACAAAAAGCAAACTCATAAAAAGATCAGACTTATGAATACTGAGCAGGAGATGGGAGTGGGCAGGGAGAATTGGAGGAAGGTGGTCAAAAGGTATAAAATTCCAGTTAAAGGATACATAACTATTATGAATGTAATGAGTATAACATGATGACTATAGCTAGTAGTGCTATATGATATAGAGGAAGTTATTAAAAGAGTAAATCCTAAGTGTCATCATCACAAGAAACATTTTTTTCCTTTTTTTCTTTTCTTCTTCCTTTTCTTTACATTGTACCTGTATGAGAAGGTGAATGTTAGCTTAACCTATTGTGGTAATCTTTTCACAATATATGTAAATCAAACCATCATTCTGCATACCTAAATTCATACAGTGATGTGTGTCACTTATTTATCAATAAAATATAAAATAAAAGCCACACATTCAGTTAAAAGAAAAGAAGCAGATCTGTGCTTCAATGAAAGGACAGTAGATGAATGGCAAAGAATGAAGTAAAAACTAAGAGCCAGAGAAATAAGCTTCTGAGGTGACACGAAAAGAGAGTTAAGGAATATTGCTAGTGACAACAATTTAAAAGTCTGGGTTTTAAAGTCCAAGTAGTATTTACCCAATGAATATGAAAATACTAACTCAAAGAGATACATGCACCAGGATGTTTATAGCAGCATTATCTATGATAGCCACAGTATGGAGATAGCCCAAATGTACATTGATGAATGGATAAAAAAAGATGTTTGTCTCCCTCTATTTCTTTTTTCCTTTACCCCATATTTATCTGTTTTGTGTCTTAAATTCCATAGATGAGTGAAATGATATTGTATTTGTGTTTCTCTGATTTGTTTCAGTTAGCATAATATACACTAGCTCCATCCTATGTGTATATATATATATATATATATATATATATATATACAGTCATTTTTAAGCCATTGTATATACAATGGAATATTACTCAGCCATAATAAAGAATGAAATCTTTCAATTTGCAATGACATGGATGGAGCTACAGAGAATTATGCTAAGCAAAGTAAGGCAGTTATAGAAAGACAAATATCATATAATTTCATTCATACATGGAATTTAAGAAAAAAAACAAATGAACAAAGAAGAAAAAAAGACAAATCAAGAAAAAGACTCTTTTTTTAATGTTTATTCATTTTTGAGAGAGAAAGAGATCAAACATGAGCAGGGGAAGGGTAGAGAGAGAGGGACACAGAGGATCCAAAGTGGGGTCTGCACTGACAGCAGAGAGCTCCATGTGGGGCTTGAACTTACAAACCATAAGATCATCACCTGAGCCGAAGTTGACCAGTTAACCAACTGAGCCACCCAGGTGCCCCAAGAAACAGACTCTTAATTATAGAAAACAAACTGATGGTCACCAGAGGGGAGGTATATGGGGAGATAGGTTAAATAGGTAATGGGATTAAGGAGTGCACTTGTGATAAGCCCAGGGTATTGTAGGAAAGTGTTGAAGGACTATATTGCACATCAGAAACTAATATTACACTGTATGTTAACTAACTGGAATTTAACAAAAACTTTTTAAAAAGTCCAAATGGTATAGTATATGAAGACTAGAGTATACATTAAGTGTGGAGTTGAAACTGAAAAATCCCTCACAAAGAGTAGGTCCAGTAGCTATAATTTTAATAAAAGGAAGAAACAGAAGAGTGTAAACAACTAGCAAAAGGAGAATGTAAAAACAATTGTTTGGTATTGTCTTCCTTTCCTTTTGGTGAGGTGGGTAGACATAGAGTCTTTTCTAAAAATTCCTAACCATAGGTCTGCCTTTAAACAATGAGTTTGTGGGGCGCCTGGGTGGCGCAGTCGGTTAAGCGTCCGACTTCAGCCAGGTCACGATCTCACGGTCCGTGAGTTCGAGCCCCGCGTCGGGCTCTGGGCTGATGGCTCAGAGCCTGGAGCCTGTTTCCGATTCTGTGTCTCCCTCTCTCTCTGCCCCTCCCCTGTTCATGCTCTGTCTCTCTCTGTCCCAAAAATAAATAAACGTTGAAAAACAAAATTAAAAAAAAAATAAACAATGAGTTTGTGGTTTGAATTTACATTGTCTATTTGATCTATTTTAAAGTAGTTACAGAGGCAGGAAAATCCAAAACCTCCATAGTGGGCTGGTAGTCTGGAGACTCAGTGAAGAAGTAATGCTGCAGTAAACGTCTGAAGGCCTGTAGGCTGAAGAGCCAAAAAAGAACAAATGTTACAGTTCAAGTCCATAGGTCATCTGCTCCAGAATTCTCCCTTGCTCAGGAAAAAAATGAGTGTTTAATTTAATGAAACCTTCTACTGATTGGATAGGGCCCCCACGTTATGTAGAGTAATCTGCCTTACTCATAAATATACTGATTTAAACTTCGATCTCATCCAAAGACACCCTCATAGAAACATCCAGAAGATTTGACTACATACCTGAACACTGTGCTCCAGTGATATTGACACATAGAATTATCCATTACAGTTGGCTAACTCAATAGGCATCACTAGATTTGTCCTCCATTGTATCTTACAGACAAATACTAAGAGGCAAGAGAAACTAAATGCTTGCTTTTCTAGTCTTTCAAAATGGCTATATGACCCGCACTGATCACCAAGAATTACCTGGAAATTTGCTGTTATAAAGTGAGTGATTTCTTTTTGGGGTGATAATGTTCTAAAATTGATTGTGGTGATAGTTACACAATTCTATATGTTATTTATATACTATATACTATTTAATTGTACACTTTATTTCTTTAAGTTTTTATTTAAATTCCAGTTAGTTAACATAGAGTGTTGCCTTAGGTTCAGGCATACAATATATAGTGATTCGACACTTCATTCAACATCCGGTGCTCATCACAACAAATGTAATCCTTAATTCCCATCACACATTTAACATTACACCCCACCACCTCCACTCTAGTAACTATCAGATTGTTCTCTATAATTAAGAGTATGTTTCTTGATTTGTCACTCTTTCTCTCTTTTTTCCCCTTTACTCATACGTTTTGTTTCTTAAATTCCATATATGAATGAAATCATATGGTATTTGTTTTGCTCTGACTAGCTTATTTCCTTAGCATTATACTCTCTAACTCCATCCATGTCATTGAAAATGGCAAGATTTCATTCTTTTTATGACTGAATAACATTCCAGTGTGTGTGTGTGTGTGTGTGTGTGTGTGTGTGTGTGTGTTCTTTGTACATTCATCAATCAATGGACCCTTGAGCTGCTTCAATATCTCGGCTATTATAAAAAATGTTGCTATAAGCATAGGGGTACATGCATCCCCTTGAATTAGTGTTTTTGTATTCTTTGGGTAAATACCCTGTAGTGCGATTGTTAGATATTAGGGTAGTTCTATTTTTAACTTTTCAAGGAACCCCCATACTGTTTTCCACAGTAGCTGCACAAAGTTGCATTCCTACCAACAGTGTAAAGGTTCTCCTTTTTCCACATCCTCATCAACACTTGATGTTTCCTGTGTTGTTAATTTTAGCTATTCTGACAAGTGTGAGGTGACATCTCATTGTACTTTTGATTTGCATTTCCAAGATGATAAGTGATGATGAGAATTTTTTCATCTGTCTCTTGACCATCTGGATGTCTTCTTTGGAGAAATGTCTACTCATATCTTCCACCAATTTTTTATATTGGATTGTTTGGTTTTTGGGTGTTGAGTCTTATAAGTTATTTATATATTTTGGATACTAACCCTTTATCCTATATTTCATTTGCAGATATGTTTTCCATTCAGTAGGTTATCTTTTAGTTTTGTTGATCCCTTCACTGTACAAAAGGTTTTTATCTTGATGAATTCCCAATAGTTTATTTTTGTTTTTATATCCCTTGCCTCAGGAAACATATCTAGAAAAAAGTTCCTACAGTTGATGTTTAAGACATTACTGTATATTTTCTCTTCTAGGATTTTTGTTGTTTCAGGTCTCACATTTAGATCTTTAATCCATTTTGAATTTCATTTTGTTTATGGTATAAGAGAGTGGCCCAGTTAATTTTTTTGCAAGTTGCTGTGTAGTTTTTTCAACACTATTTGCTGAAGAGGCTGTCTTTTTCCTGTCCTTTCCTGTTTTGTTGAAGATCAATTGAACATACGATTACAGGTTTGTTTCTGGGTTTTCTATTCGTATCTATTGATCTATGTGTCTATTTTTGTGCCATTACCATACCGTTTAGATTACTACAGCTTTGTAATATAATTTGAAGTCTGGAATTGTTATGCCTCCAGCTTTGATTTTCTTTTTCAAGATTGCTTTGTACATTCAGGATCTTTTGTGGTTCCATACAAATTTTAGAATTGTTTGTTCTAGTTCTGTGAAAAAAGCATTTGGTATTTTGATAGGGATTGCATTAAATGTGTAGATTGCCTTGAGTAGTATAGACATTTTAGCAATACTTGTTCTTCCAATCTATGAGCATGGACTGTCTTTCCATTTCTTTGTGTCCTCTTTGATTTCTTTCATCAGTGTTTTATAGTTTTCAGAGTACATGTCATTCACCTGTTTGGTTAAGTTTATTCCTGTGTATCTTATTTTTGGTACAATTATGAATTGGATTGATTACTTTTTCTGCTGCTTCCTTATTGGTGTATAGAATTTCAACAGATTTCCATACATTGATTTTGCATCCTGCAACATTACTGCACTCGTTTATTAGTTCTAGCATTATTTGGTAGAGTCGTTGAGGTTTGCTATATATACTATCATGTCATCTGCAAATAGTCAAAGTTTTGCTTCTTCTTTACCAATTTGAATGTGTTTTATTTCTTTTTGTTGTCTGATTGCTGAGGCTAGGATTTCCAGTACTATGTTAAGTGACAGTGGTGAGAGTGGATGTCCTTGTCTTGTTTCTGATCTTAAAGGAAAAGCTCTCAGGTTTCCCCCATTAAGGACGATGCCAGTTGTGTGTGTGTTTCATATGTGGCCATTACTATCTTGAAATATGCTCCCCCTAAACCTACATTGTTGATGGTTTTTATTATTAATTGATGTTATAATTTGTCAAATGCTTTTTCTGTATCTAAAATGATCATAGGGCTCTTGTCCTTTCTCTTATTAGTGTTATGTATCACAGTGAATGTTTTGTAAATATTGAACCACCCTTTCATCCCAGGAATAAATCCCACATGACAGTGGTGAATAATTTTTTAATGTATTGTTGAATTAGATTCACTAAGATTTGATTGAAGGTTTTTGCATCTGGGTTCATCAGGGATATTGGTTTGTAGTTCTATTTTTACTGGTGTCTTTATCAACTTTTGGTATCAAGACAATGCTGGCTTCATAAAATAAATTTGGAAGTTTTCTTTCCTTTTAGATTTTTGGAATAGTTTGAGATTAATAGATATTAACTAATCTTTAAATGCTTGGTATAATTTGCCTGAGAAGCCATCTATTCCTTGACTTTTCTTTTACAGTTTGATTATTAATTCAATTTCCTTGCTGGTATTCAGTCTTCTCAGATTTTCTATTTCTTCCTGTTTCAGTTTTGGTAGTTTATATGTTTCTAGGAATTTATCCATTTCTTCTAGGTTATCCAATTTGTTTACATATTTTCATAATATCCTCTTATAATTATATTTGTGTGGTTTTGGTTGTGTTTCTCCTCTCTCATTTGTGATTGTATTTATTTGAGTGCATTTTATTCTTTTCTTGAAATGTCTGACTGGAGGTTTATCAATTTTATTGCTTTCTTTTAAAGAATAAGCTCCTGGTTTCATTGATCTGTTCTATTATTTTTATAGTTTCTATATCATTTATTTGTTCTCTAATCTTTATTTCCTTCCTTCTGCTGGCTTTAGACTTCATTTGTTGCTCTTTTTCTAGCTCCTTCAGGTGTAAGTTGATGTTGTTTATTTGAGATTCTTCTTGCTTCATAATATAGGCTGTATTGCCATAAGGTTCCCTCTTAGAACCACTTTTCTGCAGCCCAAAGACTTTGAACTATTGTGTTTTCATTTCTCTTTGTTTCCATGTACTTTTAAAAATTTCTTCTTTTATTTCCTGGTTGAACCATTCATTGTTTAGCAGCATGTTATTTAACTTCCATGTATTTGTGGTCTTTACAGATTTTTTCTTGTAATTTGATTTCCTGTTTCATAGCATTGTGGTTAGAAAAGTTTCATGATATGACTTTAATCTTCTTGAATTTGTTGAGGCTGGGTTTGTGGGGTAATATGTGATTTATTCTGGAGAATGTTCCATGTGCACTTGTAAAGAATGTGTATTCTGCTGTTTTAGAATGGAATTTTGTAAATATATCTGTTAAATTCATTTGGTCTAGTGTGTCATTCAAAGCCTTGTTTCCTATTGATTCTCTGTTTAAATGATCTATGCATTGATGTAAGTGGGGTGTTAAAGTCCCCTGCTATTATCATATTATTATCAATTAGTTCTTTTATGTTTGTTATCAACTATTTTATCTATTTAGGTATTTCTATGTTGGGTGCACAAAAATTTATAATTGTCATATCTTCTTATTGGATTGTCCCTTTTGTTGTCATATAATGTCCTTCTTGTCTCTTGTTACAGCCTTTGTTTTAAAGTCTATGTTGTCTGATGTAAGTATTATATTCCTGCTTTCTTTTGACATCCATTTGGATGATAAATGTTTCACCATCCCCTCATTTTCAATCTCCAGACGTCTTTAGGTCTAAAATGAGTGTCTTGTAGGCAGCAAATAGATGTGTCTTGGTTTTTTATCCATTCTAACATCCTAACCCTTTTGATTGGAATGTTACATCTATTTATATTCAACATAATTATTCGTAGATATGTATTTATTTTCATTTTATTCTTTGTTTTGTCATTGTTTCTGACAATTTCCTCTGATCTTTTAATGTCTTTCTTCATATTTTTCTTATTTTCTCTAGTGATATATTTGGATTTCCTTCTCTTTACTCTTTGCATATGTATTAGTGGTTTTTGATACATGGTTACCATCAGGTTTCTATATAACATTTTCTGCATATTAGTAGTCTATATTGAGTTGATGTTTGTTTAAGTTTTAACCCATTCTTTACTCTTCCCCCACGTTTTGGGTATATTTTGTTATATTTTATTTTGTTATTTCCTGGAGTGATTTTTTACAGAAATATTCATTTTCACTGCTTTTGTGTAAAATAACTGTCACTTTTTGTTTCCCCTTTGCACTCAAAGCATCCCATTTAATATTTCTTGTGGGTCTGCTTTAGTGATCATTAACCCCTTTAGTTTTTGTTTGTTTAGGAAACTCTTTAGTTCCCTCTATTCTTGATAGTTTTGCTGTATAGAATATTTTTGGCTGCAGATTTTTCCCATTCAGCACTTTGATTATATCATGCCACTCCCTTTTGGCTTGCAAAGTTTGTGTTGACATATTTCCAGTTAGCCTTATGGGTTTCCCCTTGTAATTTAATGACTTCTTTTGTCCTGCTGCTTTTCAATTTTTTTTTTGTAACTATATTTTGTGAATTTAATTACCATACACCTTGGTGTGGTTCTGCTTTTGTTGATTTTGACGGGAGTCCTCACAGTGGCAGCTGTGCAATGGCAGTTGGGCAAGGTATGGACACAGCTTTGACAAAATTTGCTTTGATCCTTAGGTGGAGGCTACAAGTGCCTGTACATCCCAGCCTCCCACAGGTGATTACACAGGGGGCGGGAGGGGAAAATGGTACCTGCTAGTTCCCTTGTTTTTAGAGAAGTCTCCCAACATGTTCCAACATCAATATGAACAAATCTGTGTCCCATTTGCCCCCAGTTTTGTGTAAACTGTCGTTTTTATGTTGCCTCTCATGGAGGCTACTGTCTCTTTAAGGGCTGCAGCCCAGTTATTATTCACCCTTCCATTCACTTATTGGTGAGTCAGCTGAATTTTAAAACTCCATTCTCCAAGTCCCACTAGCTTTGTCAACTCATGGAATTTAGCCCCTCTGGTTTGTAAAGTCAAATATTATAGGGATTAGACTTCCCTGTGTGAGCTCCCCAGTGTGAGGGCCCATTTATAGGCCCTCTTCATGTGCACAGCTCCCTCTATCCTGCATGCAGCCTACTTCTACCTTCTGAGCTTCCTAACCTATCAGATGCATATTATTCTCTATTCTTAGTTTTGGAGTTTGTTCTGCCAGTCTTCTGATAGCTCTTCAGTTTATTGACTTGGATGTGGACAATATGTAGTTATGAATGTTGTACAAGGTGAGTTCAGCGTCCTTCCACTCTACCATTTCCCCAAGCTCCCCACCAAATTGTACACTTTAATCTTTATATCTGAATGATATCTCAATAAACGGTCACTAAGAAATACATAATGAAAGAAAAATGTTTCTTCTCATCATTTTCTACTTTATTCATACTATCATAAAAGTACAAATATCCCTACCCCTTACAAACAAAAATAAAATAAAATAAGAAGTCACTTCTGCCAACTCTATAAAGACCCTTATGAGAGAAAAAATCCAAAACAATTTCCATTTTTCTATGTGTTAGTAGATAAACTGAAAATACAAAATATCACATTTAATTGCCTTGTATTTTTTATACTTTTTTGCCTATCTTCCAGCTGACACCCTTACTAATATGCGTTGCAAGTAACTCATTCTCAGGACAAAGAAAATCATCTATATTTAGAAAAGAGTGGGGCAGTCAATAGACAATAGAAAGCAACCTGTTTTTTCTTTATTTTTGGCAAATATATATTAGGCAGATAAGGTTCTTTCATTCCTTGTATAGGATAGGTTTCAAAGATAACAGGAATGTACAATGCAATTTCAAAAATAAAACAATAGACTCTAGAGAAATTCCAGACTGGCTGCTTTAGACTATGCTGAAAGAGTTACTAATTAGTGCAGATGTAGTAGACAGCTTCTAAAATGGCCCCCAGTGATCCCCTCTTGATATTCATACCTAATGTAGTTATCTTCCCTTAGGTGTGGGCTGTATTTAATGACTTTCTTTCAACACATAAAATGTGCCAGAAATGATGGGATGCCACTTCTGAGATTAGGTTACAAAAAGACTGTTGCTTCCTCTTGGAATCTTCCTCTTTATTGCTTCAAGGGAAGTTAGGTGCCATATTGTGAGCTGCACTATGGAGAAGCTCACATGCAAAGACCTGAGGCCTGTCAACAGCCATGTGAGTAGGCTTGGAAATGGACACTCTCCCAATTTAACCTTGAGATGACAGCAGCCCAGACAGTTTTACACCAGTTTTATGATAGACATTGAGCCAGAGATACTCAGGTAAACTTCACATAGATTTTTGACCCATAGAAACTGAGATAATACGAGTTTTTGGCATAAGACTCTGGGATTGGGAGCTATTTGTTAAGCAGCAATAGATAACTGGTATAGCATGAAAAAATAATACTTTCCATTCATTGAAGTACCAAAAAACCCTATTATGATCCCTTATTTTTAAATTTGAGTCAACACAAAGGAAGAGAGAAAGAGGGTACCAGCTTACTTTAAAGATTTTGAGGATGTGCTATACTTTGTAATGCTTTCAAAATTGAAAAAAAAAAAAGACTCAGTCCTTATTTCCTCTCTTTTAAATTTGGGGATGATCACCAGCCAATTATGAGCTCTTTATTGCCTTAAGAGTAATTTAAATGTCCAATATTAACTAATAATGCGAATAATCTTATTGTCCTCAATTTTTCTAGGACTAGCTATTTAAATTTTAGGGAATGCCCCAGAAAATGCCAGCATTTTACTATGCTACCCTCCACCCCTTTCCACAAAAGTAGTACAGAGCTATGGTACAGTTTCTTTGTTCTTGTTATGACAATGATCTTAATTTTGTAATACTTCATATTGTGGGGCACCTGGGTGGCTCAATCGGTTGAATGTCTGACTTCGGCTCAGCTCATGATCTCATGACTTGTGAGTTTGAGCCCTGTGTCAGGCTCTGTCTTAACAGTTCAGGGCCTGAAGCCCGCTTCGGATTCTGTGTCTTCCTCTCTCTCTCTCTGCCCCTCCACCACTCATGCTCTGTGTGTATCTCTCTCTCTCAATAATAAATAAACATTAAGAAAATAAAAAAAAATACTCCATATTGTGAAAAGCCATTTATGTAATGTCATATACTGTGCTTAAAATTAAACACTTTTGGACACCATGTTTACAAATCCTACCCTTGCATAGAGGAGTGTGTAAACCTATATTTACATAGATATTAAAATTGTACTACATATTTTTTAAATATTTATTTATTTTTGAGAGAGAGAGAGACAGAGTGCGAGCGGGGAGGAACAGAGAGAGGGAGACACAGAATCTGAAGAGGCTTCAGGCTCCGAGCTGTCAGCATAGAGCCCCATGTGGGGCTCGAACTCACAAACCGTGAGATCATGACCTGAGCCGAAGTTGGACGCTTAACCGACTGAGCCACCCAGGCGCCCCAAAATTTTACTACATTTTAAAAACAGGGTGGGAAAGATATCTAGTGTGGAAAAAAAAAGACCAAATGTTTATGTATTTTCCAAAATACATGTTTTCTGCCTTTAGGCATATCCTTAAGAAAGTAAGATACAAATGATAATATATATCAAGTAAAATACTCATGACATATTGATCATAATCAACTACATTACATAACATTACATTGCATTAAAATATTTGCACGCTCAGATCAAGAAACGGTTTTTCATGTGTTTTAAGTTTCTGTGTGATGATTACATAAACTACTGTATTCTGATTCCTCTTAATCTTTAATTAGACCTTAAAGTTTTAAGTCAAAGAAATTTTAAATTTTTTCTTCAGCAAAAAATTATGCTAAGCCCAAATTATTAAAAAAATTATGTTTAAAGTGACATTTTATTAGCAAATATGTTCTGAAAGTTCTCACATAGAAACTAATTTTAAGTTTCATCTGCTTTCCTTTTTTAAAAATATCTTTCAGCCTATGAGAAGGCAGAAAATTAGTGGTATCATCTACATTAACACAGAGAGTTTGAATTTGAGTAGTAATAAGTGAGCAGGTAGTGTACATACTAGACTTAGTATGCTTTGAAACTGAGGGTTGATGGGGGGTGGGAGGGAGGAGAGGGTGGGTGATGGGTATTGAGGAGGGCACCTTTTGGGATGAGCACTGGGTGTTGTATGGAAACCAATTTGACAATAAATTTCATATATAAATAAAAAAAATGTAAAAAAAATAAACTTAGTATGCTTTGTATGACTTACAGAAGTGTGACTAATGTATGTTCAACAAGATGTTTAATTCTAGCTAAAGTTTTGGAATAGAGGTTAATGCATTACAACTTACTGACATATACAGATACATAAACAATATAATTGGCTATGTGCATCGGTATCCTTTACACAATCCTCTACAAACTCAACACTGATGGGAGCAGAATGGTGACCTTTACCTTTAATTTTACACAAATTTAGTGCTCTTAGCATTTGTCTCAGCATTGCTGTTTGATCCTCTCCCTCAATTTAACATTCATTCAACCTAAGGGAGTAATTTTTCCATTGTTAAGAAATATATATATGGGGAATTTAATATGGAGTCATAGACAACCCTACAGTTGCCTTATTCCTTGAAAACAGCTATATAGCTAACAAATCATTCTGAATACCCAAACAATTAACCTGAGGACTGACAGAACAAATTGCACAACTAGAGAAAGAGAAGAGGACACACTGAGAAAGGTAGGAAGTGCAGAAACATGGTTTGGGGGGAGAAAGGGATCAGACCTGCTGTGGAGATGAGAGAACCCTGGTTGCAGAGAGAGGCAAAAGAGAGAAGCACACAGGGGATCACACAAGGAAAACACTTCACCAAATCACTGGTTTGGAAAATGAGAGGAGCTCATTTTTGTGAGTATTTGCAGCCAGCAGGGCTCAAAGACTGGAGTTTTAGGGGTCCTTGACATGTCTGGGACAGAGCCCTAAGAGTACTTCCCTATTTCTGGAAGAAGGCAGGCAGGTAGCCCAGGGGCAGACAGCATGATGTGAGGATCACCTAAGACATATAGGGAGAAATTGTTACCTCTTCTTGGAGTGCATCTGTGAGAGGTGGCATTGCCTCTCCAGGAAAAAAGAGTTGGCAGGCACTATTTTCCTCCCCCACACCTCAGCATAGGTTCAGAGACATGTACTGAGGGCAGCTAACCCAGACACTGGCTGTTTAGTTTGCTTGACCCAAAACCATGTTCCTGCACCCTGGCATGACTGCCCGTCTCCAACAAACCTACATCAATTCCAGCATGGCAATACCCTCCCCCAGAAGACCAGTGCAGGTCCCTGCCACACCAAGTGCCTAAAGTTTGGATTTTTAAAAGTCAGCAGGCTTGGCTGTGATAGGGCCAAAAACACACTACACTACTCTAGTAAGCAAGTAGCCCAGAGACAGTGTAAAAACAGTGATCTGAAAAATGCCTAGTACACAAGAGGGGAAATTATTTGCTTTTCTCAGAGGACTTCCATGAGAGCAGGAAGCATGGACATCCCTCTCCTGGGACAAAGGAGTTTCCTGGTGCCATTTCCCTTGACTGCCCCTCAGCACAAAGCAACTTCAGTAAAGAGCACATTGCCCACACTGACTGCCTAAACTGTTTCCATAAAGTACCGCCCCCACCCTGTGCTCTGCTGGTTCTACTTTTCTCAGGCAAGTGTGCCAAAGGACCAGGGAGGCAGACTCCTTCCCCAGTAGACCAGCACACACCACACACACACCATGTCTACTGATAATAGAGTTCTGCAAAGATTTGGTTCTAGTGGAAATAGCAACAGATCTCATTTAACAAGCAGACCAGAGCACACCTAGTTAAATATCACCACACTTGGGCCCAGTCCAAACACTCTGTAGACGACTGAACTGAGCTATAGAGCAACCAAAACACAGCACCAGAGTACATACACACAGCACACACCAGAAATACTTCCTGAAGCACAAGGCCCTGGACATTATACGACCTCTTCTTTATCAAGTCATTACTCTCAGGAGCAGAAAACATAAAAGGATTTTCTAACACAGAGAAGACAGAAATCCATACAAAACATATGAAGATGGAGGAATTCATACCGAAAGAAAGAACAAGGAAATGTCATAGCCAGAGATCTATTCAAATCAGATATAAGTGATGCCTGTTGCAGATTTTAAAGCAACAGTCATAAGGATACTCTCCAGGCTTGAGAAAAGCATGGAAGAAATCAGGGAGACCCTTACTGCAAAGACAAAAGAGCTAAAAAAAATCTCGTAGACATGAAATATGCAAAAACTGAGATTTGAAGCTGGCCGGATGTAATGACCACAAATATGGAAAAGCAAAGAAAATAATAAGTGATAGAGAATATAGAATTATGGAAAATAATGAAGCTGAACAAAAAAAAAAGAGAAAGAAGACTTACGGGTCACAAAAGTATATTTAGAGAACACTATGATTACATCAGACATAATAACATTCATATCATAGGATTCCCAGAAGAGAATAAAAAGAATATATGGGTTACTTGAGGAAATAATTGCTGAAAACATCCCTAATCTAAGAAAGGAAACAGACATCCAAATCCTGGAGGCTTGGATAACTCCCATTAAAATCAACAAAAGCAAGCCAACACGAAAACATATTGTAGTTAGATATGTAAATTATACAGATAAAGAAAAAAATCCTAAAAGTAGCAAGACAAAGAGAATCTCTAACTTATAAGGGAAGACCCATAAGGCTAGAGGCAGATTTCTATACAGATACATGGCAAGCCAGAAGGGAGTGACATGATAGATCAACATGCTGAATGAAAAAAAAAAAAGTGCACCTAAGAATACTCTATCCAGCAAGGATATCACACAGAATAGAAGCAGAAATAGATTCCCTGACAACTAAAAATGAAGGAGTTCATGACCAGTAAAATAGCCCTTCAAGAAATATTAAAGGGGACGCTCTGAGTGGAATGGAAAGACCAAAAGTGACAAAGACTAGAGATGAACAGAGAAAGCCTCCCAAAACAATGAGAAAACAAGTAACAAAATGGCATTAATTGCATATCTATCAATAATTACTATGAATGTAAATTGCCTTAATGCTCAAATCAAAACATGTAGGGTGTCAGAATTGGTTTTAACAAAATCTACATGCTGCCTATAAGACACTCATTTTAGAGTCTCTTGAAAGATCAAAAGTGAGGGAATGGAAAAGCATTTATCATATTAATGGGCATCAAAAGAAAAACATGGTAGCAATACATGAGACAAACTAAGTATTTTTACTTACATAGACTGTAACAAGAGGTAAAGAAGGGCACTATAGACTGTAACAAGAGATGAAGAAGGGCACTATATCATAATAAATGGGTCTATCCAGCAAGAAGATCTAACAAATGTAAATATTTATGTCCCCAACTTGAAAGAAACCAAATATATAAAACAATTACTAACAAACATAAAGGAACCCATTGATAATAATATAATAATAGTAGGGGACTATAACACCCTGCTTATATCAATGGACAGATCATCCAAGCAAAAAATCAATAAGGAAACAATGGCTTTGAATGACACAGTGGACCAGATGGACTTCACAGATATATTCAGAACATTCCATCCTAAAGCATCAGAATACACATTCTTTTCAAGCTTACATATCACATTCTTTAGAATAGATTGCATACTGGGTCGCAAATCAGGCCTCAACAAGTACAAAAAGATTGAGATCATATCATACATATTTTCTGATGATAATGCTATGAAACTTGAAGTCAACCACAGGAAAAAATTTGGAAAGACCACAAAGACATGGAGGCTGAAGAACATATTAGTAAAGAATATATGGATCAACCAGTAAATTAAAGAAGAAATAAAAAACACATGGAAACAAATGAAAATAAAAACATGACAGTCCAAAACCTTTGGGATGAAACAAAATCAGTCATAAGAAGGAAGTATATAGCAATACAGGATTACCACAAGAAGAAAAATCTCAAATAAACAACCTAATAGTATACTTAAAGTAGGTAGAAAAAGAACAACAAATGAAGCTTAATGCCAGCATAAACAAAGACATAAAAAGATGACAGCAGAAAAGAATGATATAGAAACTAAAAAGATAATAGAACCAATCAGTGAAACCAAGAGCTGGTTCTTTGAAAAAATTAATAAAATAGATAAGCTCCTAGCCAGACTTATCAAAAAAGAAAAGAGAAAGGACTCTAACAAATAAAATCACAAATGGGAGAGGAGAAATCACAACCAACATTACAGAAACACAAACAATTTTAAGAAGATATTATGAAAATTTTTATGCCACCAAATAGACTATCTGGAAGGAATGGATACATTCCTAGAAAGATATAAACTACCATAACTGACACAGGAAGAAGTAGAAAACTTGAACATATTAATAACAAGCAAAGTAATTGAATCAGTAACCAAAAATCTCCCAACAAACAAAAGTCCAGGACCATATGGCTTTATGGGTAAATTCTAACAAACATTGGCAGAACGGTTAATATCTATTGTTCTCAAACGATTCCAAAACATAGAAATGGAAGTAAAACTTCCAAACTCATTCTCTGAGGCCAGCATTACCCTGATTCCAAAATCAGATGAGTCCACTAAAAACGAGAGCCATAGGTCAATATCCCTGATGAACATGGATGCAAAGATTATCAATAAAATACTAGCAAACTGAATCCAATAATACATTGAAAGAATAATTTACCATGATCAAGTGTGATTTATACCTGGGTTACAAGGGTGGCTCAATATTTATGAATCAACCAACATGATACACAATATTAATAAAAGAATGGGTAAGAATCATATGATCCTTTCAATACATACAGAAAAATCATGAGACAACATCCATTCATGATGAAAACCCTCAACAATGTAGGGATAAATGAACATACCACAAAGTCATAAAGACCATATAGGAAAAACCGAGGTCTAATATCATCCTCAATGAGGAAAAAGTAAGAGATTTTCCTCTATGATCAGGAACAAAACTGGGATGTCCACTCTCACCACTGTTATTTAACATAGTACTGTAAGTCCTAGCCTCAGCAATCAGACAACAAAACGAAATAAAAAGCATCCCGATCAGCAAGGAAGAAGATAAAATTTCACTATTTGCAGATGATATGATACTCTACCTAGAAAACTCAAAAGATTCTACCAAAACATTGCTAGAACTGATACACGAATTCAGTAATGTTGCAGGATACAAATCAATGTACAGAAATCTGTTGCAATTCTATACAACAATAATGAAGCAACAGAAAGATAAATCAAGAAATTGATCCCATTTATAATTGCACTAAAAGCCCAAACATACCTAAGAATAAACTTAACCAAAGAGGTAAAATAGATCTTCACTCTGGAAACTATGAAACACTGATGAAAAAAGTTGAAGTTGACACAAATAAATGGAAAAACATTCCATGTTCATGGATTGGAAAACAAATATTGTTAAAACGTCTATACTACCCAAAGCAATCTACACATATAATGCAATCCTTATCAAAATACCACCAGCATTTTTCACAGAGCCAGAACCAACAATCCTAAAATATGTGTGGTACCACAAAAGACACTGAATAACCAAAGCACTCTTGAAAATGAAAAGTAAAGCTGGATACATCAAAATGCCACTCTTCAAGTTATATGACAAAGTTGTAGCGATCCAAACAGTATAGTCCGGGCACAAAAACAGATGCATAGATCAATAGAACAGAATAGGAAACCCACAAATGAACCCACACTTTGTGGTTAGCTATTCTTCAATAATGCAGGAAAGGATATACAATGGAAAAAAGAAAGTCTCTTCAACAAATTGTGCTGGGCAAAGTGGACTGTAACATGGAAAAGACTGAAATTGGACAACTTTCTTACACCATACAAAAATTAATTCAAAATGGATGAAAGACCTAAATATGAGACAGATAAATATAAAAGTCCTTGAAGAAACCATAGACAGTAATTCCTCTGACATTGGCCTTAGGAACTTTTATTCTAGATAGGTCTCCTGGGGCAAGAGAAACAAAAGTGAAAATAAGCTATTGGGGCTTCATCAAGATAACAAGCTTCTGTGCAGCAAAGGAAATAACAAAACTAAAAGGCTACCTTTGGAATGAGATATGATGTTTGTAAATGACATATCTGATAAATGGTTATTACCCAAAATGTATAAAGAACTTCTAAAACCCAAAATAACCCACTTAAAAAACCCAAATAACCCAGTTAAAAAATAGGTAGAAAACATAAATAGGCATTTTTCCAAAGAAGACATAAAGATGGCCGACAGACACATGAAAAGATGTTCAACATCACTCAGCATCAGGGAAATATTTATTAAAACTACAATGGATATCACCTGACACCTGTCAGATTGGCTAAAATTAACAATACAGGAAACAACAGGTGTTGGTGAGGATACAGAGAAAGGGGAACCCACTTACACTGTTGGTAGGAATACAAACTTGTGCAGGCATTCTGGAAAACAGTATGGCGGATCCTGAGAAAGTTACAAATAGAACTATCCTATGATCCAGCAACTGCACTACTAGGTATTGACCCAAAGGATACAAAATCTTGTTTTTAAGGGATACTTGCATCCTGATGTTTAAAGGAACATTATCACCAATAGCCAAATATGGAAAAAGCCTAAATGTCCATTGACTAATAAATGATGAAACACACACACACAATGGAATATTATTCAGCCATAAAAAGAATGAAATCTTGCCATTTGCAATAACATGGATGGAGCTACAAGAGTATTATGTAAGCAAAATAAGTCAGCCAGAGAAACACAAGTACCATATGATTTCACTCATATGTGGAATTTAGGAAACAAAACAGATGAACATAGGGGAAAAAAGATAGGCAACAGAAAATAGACTCTTAACTATGGAGAGCAAGCTAAGGGTTGCTGGAGGGCAAGTGGATGGGAGACGAGACTAAATGTGTGATGGGTATTAAGGAGGGCACTTGTGATGCATAGGGTTGCTGTATGTAAATGATGAATCACTAAATTCTATACCTGAAACTAATATTGCACTGTATGTTAACTACCTGGAATTTAAATAAAACCCTAAGAAAAAAGGGGCACCTGGGTGGTTTAGTTGTTTGAGCATCCAACTTTGACTCAGGTCGTGATCTCTTATTTCATGAGCTCGAGTCCTGCATCAGGCTCTCAGCTCTCAGCACAGAGACTGCTTCAGATCCTCTGTCTCCCTCTTTATTTGCACTTCCCCCTTTCGTGTTCTCTTTCTCTCTTGCTCAAAAATAAATAAACATTAAAAAAAATCCTTGAGAGAGAGAAAAAACATTATATATAAACTCATTCTTTTTGTCCTACAGATACTCTTAGTGAATTATTAAGGAGTATGCCAAGGAAATTATAATGCTGTTATTCCAAATAAATTGTTCAACCGAGAGACCTGGACTGATTTAAAAGTATGCTGTGATTGTAATTCATTTCGGGATCCTCTGGGATGAAGCATAAATATAACAATGTTATATCATATGAGAACAGGTATGAACAAGAATGAAAGAACATATGAAGTGTTAATCATTAAATATTATTCTGATTCCCATGACAAATATTATCTTTATTTTGACATCAAATCCATGTATAGTTGATAGGTAGAAAGTATACAGCTGTTTTATATTTTCCCTGACTTTTTTCTTCAGATTCATTAGTTAATAGTAAGTTGGCTCACTTCTTTACAAAAGACATAACTACATCAATAGATATCATCAATGAAATTAAATAGATCATACTGTAGAGAAATCGATATTCCCCAGATACTCTTAAAATCCCCACAGTGGTCAATATAGTGTCCTACCCTCTCCTTCTTTCACAGGGATATAAATTGCTTTCTTTTTTTAATTCAACAGAGATTTGGCTTTTTGTAAGGCAGCCCTCTGGGACATTCTGAAAGCTTTCTTAAGATCATATAATTTATTTTTCTGCCACAAAGAAATGCAAGCAAAAAGCCAAGCTGTAAGTGACAACTAGACATTACATCAGATACCCCCCCTCCTTTCCTCCAGGCCAGGACCTGGCTGTTAGTTTGTAACCACAGAGTAAGTCATTATTACTATTGGGTACAAGGAAGCAAACTTAGGGAAAATGAAGCAACCCATTTGGGGAAGAAGAAAAATAATCACCTAAACTCAATCTTCTGCCTTTGAGGCTTTTATCTTCACTTTCAAGAATATATAAGGGAGTACTCATCTTTTCCTTCAATCGAGTCAATGAAAATTTTCTTCGTGTTGCTAATGAGAATTCTGAAAACACTTACAAATGAGTTTTACATCATCTTCATGATTAAAGAAAGTACATTTAAATAATGCTGGAAAGATTGCAGCAAAATAAATCATTACAACAAAATTTAACATTTCAGCATAGTAGGCATCTCATATTAATGGATTAAAGACTCTATTTTTAATGTCTTGACTATTATTTAAGAACTACCAACTTCTGTGAAAAGGTTTATTTGAAAGATTTGATGTGGCTTCAAAGAACATAGCACTCAGCACAGCATAGGTGTATGGGAGGAAAATTTTTCCCTTCTTCCATTCTAGTACCTTTGGTTGGTCTAACAATTCAATTGACATAAGACCGATTACAGGAGAAAAAAATTAATTTTATACAAATGGGGGTCCCAAAGATATGAGGTTCAAAGAAGTGAAAAAAGCAGGCAGCTTTTATACCCTTTAGACAAAACAACAACATATTTCTGAAGAATTGACAAGACAAAGAAGTTTGGGTTTGGGGTAGTAAATTAGTGAGGAAGTAACAAGATTTGTTTATACAGCCTTCTAAGCCTTGAAACCCAATCTCAGGTGATAAGGATGACTTCTACCCTTCTGATATAGAAAAACTACCTTCCTATGGGAGATTTATTTCCTGCTTTCAGGGAGACAAAGGAGGGTCACAGAGTCCTTGTTGCACCAGCTGTTTCTCAAGTAACTTTAAAATAATCAATATACCAAAGTGACATATTTTTGAATGGTAAAATTCTGCTCCCCTTCATAGGCAGTCAATCTACTGGATGACTCAGTGAATTAAGGACACCAGATTTTATGGTTTGAAGAGTTCATTTAATGATACTTTGCCACAAACGTGTATAATTCTGTATCTGTAAGCAAATATACAGTGATAGCATATGTCTGTATGACTGAATAATATATGAACTATATATAATTCTACTCTATCTACAACTACTTATGTCTCTAGGAAAACATAGCTTCTTTCTTCATTTATCTTCCTTTTCAAAGACCACTTATCATGTTCTTCCTTAAGATTTTGAATGTTATATAGACTGATTTCCCTCCCATTATACCAGGCAATTCTTAAGGGAAGGTATATTTTATTTTGCTTTTCTTTCTTATCATTTCTGCTCTAGCATTGCACCCTGTGTTTAACTCCATCATTCTGTACCCTAATTGCTCATTTTCTTAAACATGGAACCACATTATTATGATTTCAAACATTAAATTCAGGCATTCCAGAAAATCTTTGTTATGCAAGTCAATAAATTCAAACAAATTTGAATTGTTTTTCTGTCCCTTGCAACCCAAATACTGCTATGAAAATTGAAATTTTTTCTTGATATCTTGAAAAGTGATATTGGAAAGTAACTGATCCCAAAACTGGAACTGATTGATTGCAATTGGAATGTGGAACACTGGATTCTCCTTCCTCCAGCATGAATTTGCAAGCTCTATTTTGCACTAGCTTATTAAACTGCCCCCTTTTTGGGGGAGGGGAAGATGGTGGCATAGGAGGAAGCTGGGCTCATCTCGTCCTGCTAATTGCTTAGATTCCACCCATATCTGCCAAAATAACCCAGAAAGCCACCAGAAGACTAGCAGAATGGACTTTCTGGAGCCAAGCTTAGACAAGAGTCCAATGGAAGAGGGTAGGAAGGGCAGAGAGGTGGTGGACTCGCAGGAGGGAGTCAGGGTGGTGGAGGGGGCAGCCCGCTAGGCAAGACAGAGCCCCCAAAGTCTGGTTTGCAAAAGTGAAGGGGCCGAACTCCGTGAGTTCTGACAGCCAGCAGGACTTAACATCTGGAATGTTAAAAGTCAACAGCTCTGCTCTCACAGAGTGGGGAGGGCAAGAGGACACTGGGAGAGTTGTTGAGCCCCAGAAAGAGAACTCAGTTCAGCAGGGGAACAAAGGCACTGGCCAGTACCATTTCCCTCTCCCATCCCCTAGGCAAAATTCCAAAGGGAAATAGTTCCGGTCACCAAACTTGCTTGCACCTCACAAATGCCCAACACTGTGCTCCTGTGGATCCATCCCTCCAACAGGCCTGCCTCCCTCCAAGTGCTGCAGGACCCCTCCCACAGGATCGACTGACAGCAAAGTGAACTAAGCCTCCCCTCCAACCTCTGTGCACCTTGCAATTCCACACTGGCTGATATTCCTGATCCCATCTAAGCAGCACAACAAGCCTGGCAGTGTGCAAGCAGGCCAGACGGGGGCCACAGCACTCCACAGTGAGTCCTGCCCCTGGGAGAGGGGGAGATAAGGTACACAGCAGTCTGACTGTGGCCCCAGCGGTGGGCTAAGGGCAGACATCAGGTCTGACTGCGGCCCCACCCACCAACACAAGTTAGTCCAGACAGCACAAGGGAAGTGTCCTGCAGTTGGGAGCCACCCCAGAGACAAATGACAAAATGGAAGAATTCTCAAAGGAATGACAAAATGGAAGAATTCTCAAAGGAAACTCCATGAAGTAGACACAGCTAACAAATTGATCAAAAATGATTTAAGCAATATAACAGAACAAGAATTTACAATAATAGTCAAAAAACTAATCACTGGGCTTGAAAAAAGCATAGAGGGCAGGAGAGAATCTATTGCTACAGAGATCAAGGGACTAAGAAATCATCATGAGGAGCTAAAAAATGCTATAAATGAGGTGCAAAATAAAATGGAGGTGTCCATAGCATGGATTGAAGAGGCAGAGGAGAGAATAGGTGAATTAGAAGATAAAATTATGGAAAAAGAGGAAGCTGAAAAAAAGAGAGATAAAAAGATCCAGGAGTATGAGGGGAGAATTAGAGAATTAAGTGATGCAATCAAACGCAAAAATATCTGTATAATAGGAATTCCGGAAGAGGAAGTGAGAGAGAAAGGGGCTTAAGGTGTAATTGAATAAATCATAGCTGAGAATTTCCCTGATACGGAGAAGGAAAAAGGCATTGAAATCCAAGAGGCACAAAGAACTCGCTTCAGATGTAACTTGAATCAATCTTCTGCATAACATATAGTGAAACTGGCAAAATACAAGGATAAAGAGAGAATTCTGAAAGCAGCTAGGGATAAACAGGCTCTAACTTACAAGGGGAGACCCGTAAGACTACTGGCAGATGTATCTACTGAAACTTGGCAGGCCAGAAAGGAATGGCAGGAAATCTTCGATGTGATGAAACAAAAAAATATGCACCCGAAAATCCTTTATCCAGCAAGTCTGTCATTCAGAATAGAAGGAGAGATAAAGGTTTTCCCAAACAAACAAAAACTGAAGGAATTCATCACCGCTAAACCAGCCCTACAAGAGAGCCTAAGGGGGATTCTGTGAGTGAAATGTTGCAAGGACCACAAAGTACCAGAGACATCACTACAAGCATGAAACCTACGGATATCACAATGACTCTAAACCCATACCTTTCGATATTACCACTGAATGTAAATGGAGTAAATACTCCAACCAAAAGACATAGGGTATCAGAATGGATAAGAAAACAAGACCCATCTATTTGCTGTCTACAAGAGACTCATTTTAGACCTGAGGATACCTTCAGATTGAAACTGAGGGGATGGAGAACTATCAATCATACTACTGGAAGTGAAAAGAAAGCTGGAGTAGCCACACTTATATCAGACAAACTAGACTTTAAAGTAAAGGCTGTAACAAGAGATGAAAAGGGAATTATATAATAATTACAGGGTCTATCCATCAGGAAGAGCTAACAATTATAAATGTCTATATGCCGAATACGGGAGCCCCCAAATATATAAAACAATTATCACAAACATAAGCAAACCTATTGATAAAAATATGGTAATTTCAGGGGACTTTAATACCCCAC
Source organism: Herpailurus yagouaroundi (assembly GCF_014898765.1). NCBI lineage: Eukaryota > Metazoa > Chordata > Mammalia > Carnivora > Felidae > Herpailurus > Herpailurus yagouaroundi. The sequence continues at coordinate 20,465 of NW_024415091.1, read as the reverse complement.
TTACAACAATGTATACAAAATCTAGACACAGGATCAATGAAGAAACCACGGCCCCGAATGATGCATTGGATCACATGGACTTGACAGATATATTTAGATCTCTGCATCCCAAAGCAATAGAATATACTTTCTTCTCGAGTTCACATGGAATATTCTCCAAGAGAGATCACATACTGGGTCACAAAACAGCCCTTCATAAGTATAAAAGAATTGAGACTATACCACACATACTTTCAGACCACAATACTATGAAACTTGAAATCAACCACAGGAAAAAGTCTGGAAAACCTCCAAAAGCGTGGAGGTTAAAGAACACCTAACTAAAGAATGAATGGGTCACCCAGGCAATTAGAGAAGAAATTGAAAAATACATGGAAACAAATGAAAATGAAAATACAGCAATCCAAACACTGTGGGATGCAGTGAAGGCAGTCCTGAGAAGAAAATACATTGCAATCCAGGTCTATCTCAAGAAAAAAGAAAAATCCCAAATATAAAATCTAACAGCACACCTAAAGGAAATAGAAGCAGAACAGGAAAGACACCCAAAACCCAGCAGAAGAAGAGAAATAATAAAGATCAGAGTACACATAAACAATATAGAATCTCAAAAAACTGTAGAGCAGATCAATGAAACCAAGAACTAGGTTTTTGAAAAAATAAACAAAATTGATAAACCTCTAGCCAGGCTTCTGAAAAGGAAAAGGGAGAGGGCCCAAACAGATAAAATCATTAATGAAAATGGAATTATTACAACCAATCTCTCAGAAATAAAAGCAATTTCAGGGGATACTATGAAAAACTATGTGCCAAAAAACTGGACAACCTGGAAGAAATAGACAAATTCCTAAGCACCACCAAAACTCAAACAGGAAGAAATGGAAAACTTGAACAGACCCATAACCAGTGAAGAAATTGAATCAGTTACCAAAAATCTCCCAACAAATAAGAGTCCAGGACCAGATGGCTTCCCTGGGGAATTCTACCAGATATTTAAAGCAGAGATAATACATATCCTTCTCAAGCTGCTCCAAAACATAGAAGGGGAAGGAAAACTTCCAGACTCATTCTATGAAGTCAGCATTCCTTTGATTCCCAAACCAGACAGAGACCCAGCAAAAAAAGAGAACTACAGGCCAATATCCCTGATGAATATGGATGCAAAAATTCTCAACAAGACTAGCAAATCGAATTCAACAGCATAGAAAAAGAATTATTCACCATGATCAAGTGGGATTCATTCCTGGGATGCAGGGCTGGTTCAACATTTGCACATCAATCAATGTGATACATAACATTAAGAAAAGAAAATATAAGAATCATATGATCCTGTTTTTGATGCAGAAAAAGCATTTGACAAAATTCAGCATCCTTTCTTAATGAAAACCCTAGAGAAATGTGGGTTATACGGACCATACTGAAACATCATCAAAGCCATTTATGAAAAGCCCACAGCTCATATCATCCTCAATGGGGAAAAACTGAGAGCTTTCCCCCTGAGATCAGGAACATGACAGGGATGTCCACGCTCACCGCTGTTGTTTAACATAGTGTTGGAAGTACTAGCATCAGCAATCAGACAACAAAAGGAAATCAAAGGCATCAAAATTGGCGAAGATGAAGTCAAGCTTTCACTTTTTGCAGATGACATACGATACATGGAAAACTCCAGCAAAAGTCTACTTGAACTGATACATGAATTCAGCAAAGTCGCAGAATACAAAATCAATGTACAGAAATCAGTTTCATTCCTATACACTGATAATGAAGTAACAAAAAGACAAATAAACTGATCCCATTGAAAATTGCACCAAGAAGCATTAAATACTTAGGAATAAACCCAACCAAAGATGTAAAAGACCTCTATGCTGAAAACTATAGAAGGCTTATGAAGGAAATTGAAGAAGATACATAGAAATGGAAAAATATTCCGTGCTCATGGATTGGAAGAATAAATATTGTCAAAATGTCAATACTACCGAAAGCAATCTACACATTCAAAGCAATCCCAATCAAAATTGCACCAGCATTCTTCTCGAAGCTAGAACAAGCAATCCTAAAATTTGTATGGAACCACAAAAGGCCACGAATAGCCAAAGTAATATTGAAGAAGAAGACCAAAGCGAGAGGCATCACAATCCCAGACTTTAGCCTCTACTCCAAAGCTGTAATCACCAAGACAGCATGGTATTGGCACAAAAACAGATACATAGACCAATGGAATAGAATAGAAACCCCAGAATTAGACCCACAAAAGTATGGCCACTTAATCTTTGACAAAGCAGGAAAGAATAGCCAATGGAAAAAAGACAGTCTCTTTAAGAAATGGTGCTGGGAGAACTGGACAGCAACATGCAGAAGGATGAAACTAGACCACTTTCTTACCCCATTCACAAAAGTAAACTCAAAATGGAAAAAGGACCTGAATGTGAGACAGAAAACCATCAAAACCCTAGGAGAGAAAGCAGGACAAGACCTCTCTGACCTCAGCCGTAGCAATCTCTTACTTGACACATCCCCAAAGGCAAGAGAATTAAAAGCAAAAGTGAATTACTGGGACCTTATGAAGATAAAAAGCTTCTGCACAGCAAAGGAAACAACCAACAAAACTAAAAGGCAACCAACGGAATGGGAAAAGATCTTTGCAAATGACATATCGGACAAAGGGCTAGTATCCAAAATCTATAAAGAACTCACCATATTCCATACCTGAAAAACAACTAATCCAGTGACAAAATGGGCAGAAAACATGCATAGACACTTCTCTAAAGAAAACATCCATATGGCCAACAGGCACATGAAAAGATGCTCAACGTCACTCCTCTGCAGGGAGATGCAAATCAAAATCACACTGAGATACCAACTCACGCCAGAGTGGCTAAAATGAACAAATCAGGAGACTAGAATCTGGAGAGGATGTGGAGAAATGGGAACCATCTTGCACTGTTGGTGGGAATGCTAACTGGTGCAGCCACTCTGGGAAACAGTGGGGAAGTTCCTCAAAAAATTAAAAATAGATCTATGCCCTATGACCCAGCAATAGCACTGCTAGGAATTTATCCAAATGATACAGGAGTGCTGATGAATAGGGGCGCTTGTACCCAATGCTTATAGCAGCACTTTCAACAATAGCCAAATTATGGAAAGAACCTAAATGTCCATCAACTGATGAACGGATAAAGAAGTTGTGGTTTATATACAATGTAATGTATACACTAGTATGTAATGTAATGTATACTAGTTGTAATACTAGTTGTAATACTAGTTGGAAATGAGAAAGAATGAAATATGGCTTTTTGTAGCAACATGGATGGAACTGAAGAGTGTTATGCTAAGTGAAATAAGTCATACAGAGAGACAGATACCATATGTTGTCACTCTTATGTGGATCCTGAGAAACTCAACAGAAGACCATGGGGGAGGGGAATGGGAAAAAAAGTTCGAGAAGGAGGGAGCCAAACCATAAGAGACTCTTAAAAACTGAGAATAAACTTAGGGTTGATGGGGGTGGGAGGGAGGCAAAAGTGAGTAATGGGCATTGAGGAGGGCACCTGTTGGGATGAGCACTGGGTGTTGTATGGAAACCAATTTGACAATAAATGTCATTAAAAAAAATAAACTGTCCCTATTGTATATTAGGACTTAGACTTTGGGCTGACCAAAGTTCAGGGACTTGATGTAAATACTACAACATATTCAATTTCATTGACTATTGTTTTTGACCTTGAATAAGGGCTTATCATGTGAATAAAAACTGTGGTCTAAGCTGGTGTTTCTGAAAGCAGACAAGGAAGAAAATAGAAATACTTTCTGCTTCTGGACAGCAATACAATATGGCTCATGGGCAGGTGATCATGAATCTTACCAAGTTTGAAGTGCTGTATATTCTACTCCAATCTAAACTTACTGTGAACAAAATGGAGAACAGCAGATAGCAGGAGATAAGACTGGTACTTATACCCTACTTCCCTACCAAGACCCTTATTCTGTGCATTCCCTGTTCAACAAAGAACACAAGTGCTTGTATTTTAAAGAGTCTAAAATAAACTGTATCTCCACCACACCCTAACCTACTATTACTTGTATTGTCCCAAGAAAAAGCAAGATGAGATGCCATTTAACTAAGGATGGTGTCAATGGGTAAGCAGCTTGGTCTATTGCATAAAGGCAGAAACTCTGAGGCACAGATTCAAGGACTATGACTCAAAGAAATATGTGTCTTAGGTTATCGGCCTATGAAATTGACCAGATGTAAATTGGCAAAAAGTTGTATTGGCAAAAAATTGGATTAATAGTGTGCGTGAAAGTAAGCCAAAACAGTCGTAGGCAGTGCCAAAAGAAAAACATTATAATGCCATGGGTGGAAACCCTTGAATTTCCAGTTAAATTAATGAACATATTTCTTTTCTTTTTAAAAAATGTTTTAATGTTTTTATTTATTTTTGAGACAGAGAGAGACAGAGCAAGAGCAGGGGAGGGGCAGAGAGAGAGAGGGAGACACAGAATCGGAAGCAGGCTCCAGGCTTTTAGCTGTCAGCATAGAGCCTGACACGGGGCTTGAACTCACAGACTGTGACAACATGACCTGAGCTGAAGGCGGCCCTGAACATATTTCTTTTCAAAAAGCGTGTTTGATGTGGTTTTCCATCACTTGTAGCTAAGAGTTTTGACTAACACAAGGCTAAAGGAAATGGGGAAAATATTAAATTGTATTGAGAAGTTATATGCCAGAAACTGCCAGATGTTTCTAATATTATTACTTAATCTTTGCAATAACTTTGTTAAGTACCTAGCATCTTCCCTCATTTTGTATAAAAGAAATTGATGTTCAGAGACATTAGTACATACTAAATGCCAAGGAGACAGTATTAGTAAGTGGTGAATTCATGACTTAAACAAGACTATTTGATGCTAATATCATACTATATGTACTATATCTCATTCCTCCTCAATAAAGTAGGGATCATAATAGTGTTTGCCTCATAGGACCATTGTAAATACTTAGAATATTATCATGCACATAGTATGTGCTAAATAGTTAAACAGAGTGCAAAATTATAAAATAAATAAATAGAAAAATAGTGGATCAAGGGGCTTCTCCTTTACCTGAGAATTTCATATAATCTACAAATAACATTCTGTTTGATCATGGCAAATCTTAAGATATCTAATGGTTTCTATTATTTAAAATATGTAAGCAAAAGTTGGTTATATTCACTCACCAGCTTTAAAAAAAACTAATTATAATTGCTGTAAACATTTAAAATATAAACACTACCTACAGTCAAAGTGGATTTTATTGCCTTTTCTGCAGGAAATCTAAAAAAAATAAAATATGTTTACTGTAACAACATTATTTGGATATTATAAATCCTTTAGGGTCCCAAGCTGCGAATTTAAGAATGAATATTATAAACTAAGAAACATAAATGTATGGCTTGTGTAATGAGATTTCTCATTTAATATATAATACTATGCACATGGCTTAAATGTAGTGGTATCTCAACTGGATTCTGTTTGAAAATTTAGGCAACACCAACTTTGCTTTATGCAGGGTTTCAAGCCATAAAATAAATTGTTCATAATGAGTTAATTATCATATTACTGTACTTTCATTCATATTTTTAAATGATATTCAGAAGACTAAACACTGAAGAATTTAATAATAATTTGCATACATTCATTTTGAAAATAAGTAACAGTCTCTAGATCAATTCAAAATTACAAAATCCTCCAGATGAAAGATAACCTTGACACTGTAATACAGAGATAAAAATAATTTCCTTATTTAAAAAAAGCTAATGACAACCTTCGATTGCATGAGGACATTTTGCAGTTTATTTTAATAAATTACCTCACATTCCCCTTTCCTATAAAAAGAGGAAAATCATATTTCTAATTCTATGTGGGTCTTTGATTTTTTTTCAACACGTGGATGATTGGGTTTAAATAATTATCTGAGATCATGTTTCTGTTCTTTTCCCTGAATATATAGGTACTTTCTCATCAATGAAACTTCTTGAAAACAAAACAAAACAAAACAAAACAAAACCTGACTGCTGTGCAGTGTCCCTCTGCAAATAACTTTGACTCACATAGATGAGAAGTAACCAAATTATCACAGTAATTATTATTTCCTCCCTGAAGACACTTTGAAATACAATGCCTGGACTTCTGGGAAAATGGTGGAGTAGGAAGATCCTAAGCTCACTTCATCCCACAGACAAACTGAGATAACAGCTAATCTGTGGCAACTAACTGAAACTGAAGAGTGGAAAAACAGACTTTTCAGTTAATCATAGAGAGAAGGCCACATCAAAAAAGGTAGGAAAGGCCGAAATGCTGTCAGGAGCCAAAAATCCCCAGGAGACACCACAAGGATTAAGAATAGAGAAGATCATACCCTATACTAGACATATCAGGCACAGGGGACCTGAACTGGGAAGACTAGTGCTTATAACATTTGGCTTTGAAAACCAGTGGAGCTTAAGCTCATGAATTTTTACAATCAGTGGGGCTTCAATCCAGGTACTTTAAAAATCAAAAGGTTTAGCTCCAGGAGAGCTGAAGGGCAATGGAAAACCAGTTCTCACCCTTAAAGATACAGCATAATAAATAACCCCACTGAATTACAACATAGAAACAGCAGTTTGAAAAGTACCTGGGGTATATCTGAGGGAGATTTATTTGTTAATCTCAGAATGTGTCTTGGAGGGACAGAGATCTTTAGGAGAGCTCTCCAAAAACAAAAGTGCTGACAGGTGCTATCTCTCACCACATATGCCCCCCAAGCCTAAAGAGTTAGACAACTGCAGGAATCAGTAAGAACACTTTCTACTTATCTTGCTAGCACTTCATGCCCCACTGCCACATTCCCCTATGAAATTCCCTCCAAAGCAGCTTTTATCCCGCCACACCCTGCAAGCAACACTGGCAAAATTGGTGCTATGTTAAAGTGACTCTTGCCCCGGGGAAAGGGGGAGATAACCACACATGCCTTTATGCCTATATTCTTGGCAACCAAACTTTATACTTGGCAACATAGTGTGACCAGCCAATCAATGCAACTGCAGCTCCCACAGAGGGACTGAGGGCAGACATCTGGTCTGACTGCTGACCACCCAACAACAAGCCCACTGCAACCTCATACAGGCACCTTAATAACAAAATCCTGCCTAGTGTGTGCACAACAGGCAAAGTGGGACATTGCAGTCAACTGGACTGAAGACAAACATGGCTCAGCCACAACAGGAAAGTGCATGCAGCCCATAGGAGACACCCCTTGAGCATCTGGATCTGTGCACAGGGAGCATTGCACCACAGGATGCACAGAGCCTCTTCTTCATAAGGCTATTTCTTTCAAATCATGAGATGCAGATGACTTTCCTAATAAATATAAAAAAACAAACACAGAGAGTTAAACAAAATGAGGAGACAAAGGAATATGCCCCAGATGAAAGAACAGTACAAAACCAGAGCAAAATAGCTGAATGAAATGGAGGTAAACAACATCACTGATAAAGAATTCAACATAATATTCATAATGATATTCAATGTAATGGTCATAAATATACTCACTGAGTTGAGAAGAGTGGAGGATCTCAATGATACCTTCACTAAAGAGATAGGAAATATAAAAAAGAACCAGTCAGATGAAAATATCAACTATTGAAATAAAAAAAATACACCAGATGGAATCAATAGCATACTAGAGTAGATAGAAGAATGGATTGGCAATCTGGAAGACAGGGTAATAGAAAGCAACCAAGCTGAACTGCAAAAAGAGAAAAGAATAATAAAAAATAAGAATAGGTTAAGGGAACTCAGCAACATTATCAACTGTAATAACATTAGAATTATAGGGATTCCAGAGGGGAAGAGAAAAAGAAGGGACAGAAAAGTTACTTGAAGAAATAATAGCTGAAAACTTCCCTAATCTGGAGAAGGAAACAGACATCCAAAACAAGGAAGCACAGAGAGCTCCCAGCAAAATTAACCCAAGAAGGTCCACATCAAGACACATAATAATTAAAATGGCAAAAAAGTACCAATAAATAGAGACTTTTAAAAACAGCAAGAGAGGGGCGCCTGGGTGGCGCAGTCGGTTGAGCGTCCGACTTCAGCCAGGTCACGATCTCGCGGTCCGTGAGTTCGAGCCCCGCATCGGGCTCTGGGCTGATGGCTCCGAGCCTGGAGCATGTTTCCGATTCTGTGTCTCCCTCTCTCTCTGCCCCTCCCCCGTTCATGCTCTGTCTCTCTCTGTCCCAAAAATAAATAAACGTTGAAAAAAAAATTAAAAAAAAAAAAAACAAAACAAAAAAAAACAGCAAGAGAAACAAAAATAGTTACATACAAGGGAAATACTATAAGGCTATCAGTTGACTTTTCAGCAGAAACTTTGTAGGCCAGAAAGGAGTGACATGATATATTCAAAGTGCTGAAAGGAAAACCTGCCACCAAGAATATTCTACCCAGCTAAGCTATCGTTCAGAATAGAAGGGGAGATAAAGAATTTCCCAGATAAACAAAAGTGAAAGGAGTTAATCGCCACTAAACCAGCCTTACATGAAACATTAAAAAGAATTCTTTGAGCAGAAAGAAAAGGCCATAACCAAGAAGTAACATAATTATGAAAGGAAAAATTTCACAGGCAAAAATATAATAAAAGTAGTAGATTAATAACTTATAAAACCAATATAGAGGTTAAAGCACAAAAGCAATAAAATCAATTATATCCACAAAATTCAGTCAAGGCATTCAAAACATGAGAAGGAGAGTAAAAATTTAGTGCTTTTAGAATAGGTTCAAAGTTAAGCAATCATCAACTTAATATAAAATGCTATGCATAAAATGTTATATATGAACCTAATGATAATCACATATCAAAAACCTGTAATTGATACACAAAAATAAAGGGAAAAGAATCCAAGCATGACATGAAAGAAAACCATCAAACCACAAAAGAAGTGAGCAAGAAAAGAAAGTAACAGAGAACTACAAAAAACAACCATAAAACAAGTTTAAAAAGTGGCAATAAGTAAACACCTATCAATAATTATTTTAAATAAATGGACTAAATGCCTCCATCAAAAGACAAGGGTGACTGAATGGATACAAACGCAAGACCCATTTATGCTGCCTACATGACATTCACTTCAGACCTAAAGACACATACAGATTGAAAATGAAGGGATGAAAAATTTACCATGTAAATGAAAGCAGAAGTAAAGATAGAATAGCAAAACATGTTTAGAATAAAATAGAATTTAAAACAAAGGCTGTAAGAAGAGACAAAGTGGGACTCTACATAGAAATAAAGGGAACAATCCAACAAGAAGATATAACAATTGTAAATATCTAATGCATGAAGTATGGGAGCACCAAAATATAAAAAGCAACAAATAATAGCCATAACATAAAAATTTGACCTTAATACAATAATAGTAGAAGACTTTAACACCTCACTTACATCAATGGATAGGTCATTCAGATGGAAATTCAAGAAGAAACAGTGGCTTTGGATGACACATTAGACCAGATAGATTTAATAGGTATATACAGAACATTACATCATACACATCCTTTTCAAGTACACAAGGAACATGTGCCAGGATAGATCACATGTTATTCTATAAAACAAGTCTCAATAAATTCAAAATATTGAAATTATATCATTCCAACCACAATGGTGTGAAACTAGGAATCAATCACAAGAAAAAAAATCTGGAAAGAATACAAATACCTGGAGGTTAAATAACATGCTAGGAAACAATGAATGGGTCAATCAAGAAATCAAAAAGGAAATTAAAGGGGAATCTGGGTGGCTCAGCTGGTTAAGCATCTGACTTCAGCTCAGGTCATGATCTCACAGTTCATGGGTTTGAGTCTCGCGTTGGGTTCTATGCTGAGAGCTTAGAGCCTGGAGCCTGCTTCAGATTCTGTGTCTCCCTCTCTCTCTGCCTTTCCCCCACTCTCCCTCTGTGTATCTCTCTAAAAAAATTAATAAACATTAAAATTTTAAAGGAAATTAAACAATACATAAAGAAAATCAAATGAAAATTAAAACACAACAGTGCAAAATCTTTGGAATACAACAAAAGCTCTTCTAAGAGGAAACATTATACCAAAACAGGCCTTTTCAAGAAGAAAGAAAAATCTTAAAGAAACCACCTAATCTTACACCTAAAAGAACTAGAAAAAGAAGAACAAATCCCAAATCCAGTAGAAGAAAGGAAATAATAAAGATTAGAAGAGAAATAAATAAAATAGAGACTAAAAACCAATAGAACAGATCAATAAAACCAGGAGTTGGTTCTTTGAAAAGGTCAACAAAATTTATAAACCTTTAGCCAAACTCAAGAAAAAAAGAGAGAGGACTCAAATAAAATCAGAAATGAAGGAGCAGAAATAACAACCAACACCACAGAAACAAAAGGATTATAAGAGAATATTATGAAAAATTATACACCAATAAATCAGATAACCTAGGAAATGGATTAATTCCTAGAAACATATAATCTTCTAAAACTGAATCAGGAAGAAATAGAAAATTTGAAGAGGCAGATTACAAGCAATGAAATTAAATCAGTAATCAAAAAACTCCCAGCAAACAAAAGTCCAGGACCAGGTGGCTTCACAGGGGAATTCTACCAAACACTTAAAGAGTCAATACAGATTCGTCTCACACTACTCAAAAAAAAAAAAAAAAAATAGGAGAAGGGAAAGCTTTCACATTCATTCTACAAAGTCCACATTACCCTAACACCAAAATCAAATAAGGCACTATGAAAAAAGAAAACTACAGGCCAATATCTCTGATGAACATAAAGGCAAAAATCCTCAACAAAATATTAGCAAACCAAATTCCAATTACACATTAAATATCATTTACCATAATCAACTGGGATTTATTCCAGGGAAATAAGACAAAGGATAAAAATCATATGATCATCTCAATAGATGCAAAAAAAGAATTTTATAAGGTACAACATCCATTCATCATAGAAATTCTCAACAAAGTAGGTTAAAAGGGAACATACCTCAACATAATAAAGGCTATATATAAAAAACCCACAGCTAACATTATCGTCAATGGAGAAAAACTGAGAGATTTTCCTCTAAGATCACGAAGACAAGGATGTCCATTCTCACTACTTTTAGTCAACATAGGACTAAAAGTCCTAGCAATCAGACAGGAAAAAGGAATAAAAGACATACAAATCAGTAAGGAAGAAGCAAAACTTTCACTATTTGCAGATGACATGTTATTATATACAGAAAGTCCAAAAGACTACATGAAAAAAAACCTACTAGAACTGATAAATGAGTTCAGTGAAGTCACAGGATACAAAATTAATATACAGAAATCTGTAGCATTTCTTTTTTTTTTTAATTTTTTTCAACGTTTTTTATTTATTTTTGGGACAGAGAGAGACAGAGCATGAACGGGGGAGGGGCAGAGAGAGAGGGAGACACAGAATCGGAAGCAGGCTCCAGGCTCTGAGCCATCAGCCCAGAGCCTGACGCGGGGCTCGAACCCACAGACCGCGAGATTGTGACCTGGCTGAAGTCGGACGCTTAACCGACTGCGCCACCCAGGCGCCCCAGAAATCTGTAGCATTTCTATACACTAATAATGAAATAGGGGAAAGAGAAATTTAGAAAATAACCACATTGACAGTTGCACCAAAACCAATAAAATACCTAGAAATAAACTTAACCAAGGAGGTAACAGACTTGTAGTCCAAAAGATATAAATCATTGATGAGAGAAATTGAAGATGACACAAACAAATGGAAAGATATTCCATTCTCATGGAGTGGAAGAACCAATATTGGTAAAATGTATGTACTACCCAAAGCAATCTACCAATTTAATGCAATCGTATCAAAATACCAAGAGCACTCTTCACAAAACTATAACAAATAACACTAAAATTTGCATGGAACCACAAAATACCCTGAATAACAAAAGTAAGGGAAGAAGAACACATGTGGAGGTGTCACAATCCTAGTTTTCAAAATATTTTACAAAGCTGTAGTACTTAAAACAGTATGGTGCTGTCAGAAAAATAGACACATAGACTAATAGAACAGATTAGCAAGTCCAGAAATAAATCTACGTTTATATGATCCATTAATCTTGACAAGAGAGGCAAGAATAAACAATGGGAAAAAGTCTCTTCAACAAATGGTGCTGGGAAAACTGGATAGTCATATGCAAAAGAATGAAAATGGATTATTTTTTACACCATATATAAAAACAAACTCAAAATGGATTAAAGACATGAATGTGAGACCTGAAACCATAAAACTCCTAGAAGAAAACATAGGTAGTAATTTCTTTGACATCAATAATAGAAACATTTTTCTCAATATGTCTCCTCAGTTAAAGGAAACAAAAATAAAATTAACTATTTAGTGCACACCAACATAAAAAGCTTTTGCACAACGAAGCCATCTACAAAACAAAAAGGCAACGTAATGAATGGGATAAATCTTTGCAAACTATATATCCATTGAGATGTTTATATCCAAAATAAATAAAGAACCTATACCACTCAACACCAAAAAGCCTTCAAATAATTGAGTAAAAAAAAAATGAGCAGAGGACCTAAATAGACATTTTTTTCAAAGAATACATATAGAGAGCCAATAGACACATGTAAAGATGTTCAACATCACTAACCATCAGGGAAATGCAAATCAAAATCACAATTAGATATCACCTTACAAAAAAATGATTTCACCTTACACCTGTCAGAATGGCTAGAATCAAAAAGACAGGAAACATCAAGTGTTGACGAGGAAGAAAAGAAACAAAAAGACAGGAAACATCAAGTGTTGACGAGGAAGAAAAGAAACCCTTGTGCACTGTTGTGAATGCAAATTGGTGCAGCCACTGTGGAAAATAGTATGGAGTTTCTTCAAAAAATTAAAAATAAAATTACAATATGATCAGTAATTTCACTACTGGGTATTTAACTGGAGGAAATGAAAAACTAATTCAAAAAGATATATGCACCTCTATGTTTATTGAAGCATTATTTACAATAGCCCAGATATGGAAGAAACCCAAATGTCCACTGATAGCTGAACTGATAAAGAAGTTGTTATATATATGTATAATTACAATATTTATGTACTATATACACATATATACATGTGCATTATATACATATATATGCATTATATATACATGTGCGATATAGATGTAGATGATATAGATAGATATAGATATAGATACAGATATAGATAGATACACATATACATACACATATACATATACATATACATATACATATACATATAGATGGGGTATAATGCTAAGTGAAATTAGTCAGAGGAAGACAGATATCATATAATTTTACTCATATATGGAGTTTAAGAAACAAACAAATCAACAAAGAAAAAAAATTTAAACAATACAAAACAAATTAAAAAAAAAAACCAGACTCTTAAATACAGAAGAGAACAAAATGGTGGCTGCCAGAGGGGAGCTGGGAAATGGATAAAATAGATAAAGAGGATTAAGAGTATAATTGTGATGAGCACTGAGAAATATATACAAATGTAGCATCATTATATTGTATACCTGAAACTAATATAACATTGTATGTTAATTATACTTCAATTAAACAGAAAAACTAGGTGAGAAAAAAACTGTAATGACTTAATAGTATATAACCAGGCCTCTTTGTCTCCTCCAGTTCCCAAAGCAAGTTTTTGTTATAACCAATTTCTCACACATAAGAAGCAAATACCAATCCTTACCAAGTAAGAGGAGCAACATCCCTTCCATTTTAAAAATAAAGAATATATTGATGTAAAACTTCATGATTTATCATATTTAGTTTACTAACACATTATGTTTTGCTCTACTACTTCTTCCTACACAGAAATACAAATAACTTCAGCATACTGAGAAATTATACAGAATTAAACCATTTAATTTTACAAGCGTATTTATTTCGTGGTTGAACATATTACAGATTACAATCAGACCTAGTTATTGTAATTTATCATTTAACTCAAAATATGTGTTTAATTAAAACTTATTACAAATTCAAAGTATTAGTGTCTGAAAACTATTTAACATTTTCTTATTAACATTATATACTTTATCACAACATTGACATAATCTGTTCTACTTCTTCAAAATCAAAACATATTTGCTATAATTTTAACAAAATAGTGTCTAGACATCAAAATATAAGTTTTTAAAATCTTTCTACCTTTTAAAGTACTCACAGAATTACTAGAGAGAAAGAGAAGAAAACTAAATCAAAGTTTGTAATATTTTTAAGCTATGTATTCTCATTTCTTGACAGATTAAGCGACAATAAATAAGGTTGTCATTCTGTGATCAATAGATATGTAGAGATTTGAGTTTTACTATTTTTCCCTTGTTTGTCTTTACAAAATAAATAGAGCTTAACAATGACTTCATTACATACAGCACTTCAAGGTAAGTAAATGGAAATCTACTTGACTGGGACATTGTGTTGGCATGTTCTTTGTGATTAGTAAAAGATTACATTGAATTAAAGAACTTGTTTCTTTGTAGGAATTCAATTAGAGTGTTCTCTGGTATTTTCCTGAATCAAGTACACTGCTACATCTTGAGTTAAAATTCTCATATACTCCCTTGGCACAGAGGTAAAGAAAGATTTCTCTATCCTCGTCTCTGATTTTCGTCTTCAATCAGGTTAAAAATCCAACCCAGGAATTTTAACAAAGACAGCTGAATATGAAAAACAATTTCTAGAATACCCAGAGGCTGACAAGTTGTCCTGTATTCTGAGGCCACTTTTTCATGTAATATCCAACTGTAAAATAATATAAATCACATTACTCACACAAGGAGAAACCCAATACCTTTCCTAGAATCTAAGGATTTCTGGGGTGGGAGTTGGTAGCTGGAGAGGTGAAATCTCATCCCAAAATATGCCGCCCTTATTTCTCAATCCCCTTATCATCATGTTTGAAAGCTGCTGACATTTTCTTTTCCCACTTTGTAGCCCTCCAGCCTCCCACCTTTCTATATAGCACTCTTCTTGCTTGATTCTCCAAAGTGCCACTGACATGTTCAAGGAAGGTATGTGACATCAAAGCCAAAATAAGATGTGAAATTAAAAAATCAAACAGATTAATGTCAAACCAGAAACTCAACAGTGACAATGAAGACAAAGGTGAAGCTTAGAAAATACAAGAGAGATGGTCCCTGCCTTAAAGGAGTATATATATATATATATATATATATATATATATAGGCATTTTGAAATATACCTGAGCACAGCTTAGGCTCAAGTTAGGGCCTTTGTCATAGTTAGTGTGTTTTTAGGATGGGAGTTTTTCTTTTAATTAATCCAATGATTAGAGACCTGTCAAAGTAAATAGGAAGCCAGAGAGTAACCAGGGAGTAAGTGTTGTGTTTTATAATTGGTCAGATGACTTAAGACCTGTCTTAAGTGAATAAGTGGACAGTAAGTGGCCAGGGTGGAATAATCTTTTCAGAAAATCTGACTGAGGGGGAGCTCTATGTTCTTATTGTCTAGCAAGATATCCCATATCTTCCAATCATTACACATGAATCAATGACAAAAGAGGTTGTTCAGCCCATTCTGTGCACCTGTGTGGTAATATTCTAATTCTTAATCAGAGTTCACTTTCTCTGTAGAAAGCCATTTCTAAATGAAGTGTTACTATTTCATCTTCCTGATTTTATACCTGTTCCATAGAGTCAAAGAAATGCTTGTTACCAGGGTAATATTTTCTGAAATACCCAGTGATCTGAGAATTTAAATAACTACTGGTTCCTAATTGTAAATAGAAAAAGTTATAATGGACATATTAACATTGTACAATAGAAATATGTAACCAGAATTAGAAATACAGATACACAAATAGGCAAGACTATCAAAAAATAATCTTCTAGGCACCTTGTACTCTACTTAGACATTTCAGTGTTTGACCTTGAAGCAACTTGTGGCTAGTTGAATGGCATAACTTCCTAGAATATCATAGTGGATAAATCTATTAGTTTGATGACCCTCCCTTGGAATTTTCAAAGAAATTTACTCCTGGTAGTGATAAGGTTGCAAACACTAAAAGCTGCCTAGCAGATGAAAAAGCTGTTTGAAAAAAAATCTAGGCCAGATTTCACATAAGAGTTCCACAAAATACACTCACACATATATACTGTCAATATGGGTGCTTAGGGGATCACAGAGATAAATAATAGAGTGCCTCCTTTTTTTCTAACAAAGATAAGATAATTAGACAAATAACTAAAGCAGAATAAGTTAAGTACTAAATAGAGATAGAAATACCCTATTTTGGAAGAACTCAGGGAAATAAGCGATTGATTCTGATCAATAAGGACTTGGTGCGGGGGTGCTTAACTGAGGTGAGAATTGAATCATAGAAACCAAATTAAGCCACACCTTTTGTAAAATCAAACGAGAATATGCATTCTTTAGTTGGATTTAATATATGTTGGGAAACCTGCTCAGAGATTATCCATCCTACAAAGGGAGAAATGTTATTAATGAAACAAAGAGTTTTTGGCCATGTCATCATGAATCATACAACTTAAAATGCTATAAGTGAATAATATCTAGTCTTATGGTAATTGCAACATGTTACAAAAGCATAAATATTTAATTCAAGAAGAATAATGTCATAAATCTTAATTGCAGAAAAATAACATTTTGAACAGTGCCTAAAGGAGCAGAAGAATATAAATATTCTATTGCTAGAAAGATGTACTGTGGAGTAGAACATGAGTAGTTTGCTTGGCTCAAACGTGACTAAGATGCACTCTTCTCCAAGAGTACCACTTATTCTGCTCTTATTCCATGATTGCCTAGTAGTCTTTTGATCACTAATGTAATCATGCATCTTAATCCCAGAAAAGAAATTTTAAGGACAGCACTAATGTTTGAACTCCTTGAGGGCAAGGACTATATGATTAGCATAGATGAAAATGGCAGTGCTTGATGACCCCTTAGGTAAACTGCCAAAATTCCAAATTCACAACATTGTCCAAATCACAATACTAAGTACCAGCAAAGAAAAACTGACTTTTTCTTGAGAGGGGGAAAGGGAAGAGGGAGATAGAGCATGTTAAGCAGGCTCCACACCCAGTGCAGAGACCAAAGCAGGGGTTGACCTCACAACCGTGAGATCATGACCTGAACTGAAATCAAGAGTCGGATGTTTAACTGACTGAGCCACCCAGGTGCCCCAAGAAAAAATGACTCTTAATTGCCACTCAACTCTTACACATCCTATTAGACCTGCAGATTTACCTATTGCATCCTTATTCACCAAAATAAAAAAAGCTAGTAGAAAATTATGGAAATCCCCAATAAAATAATGTGATATATACTATAGGCCTTTATCTTCAGTTTGACCACAAGTATTTGATATCAGAATGATGCAGAAGTCTAGATAGTCAAGGATTTATTTAACTTTTTAAAACATCATATCAGTTATATTTAAATAATAAATATGATGAGAAAATGTAGACTATTCTTCAACTTATCAAAACTAGAGCAAATAATAACAGGAAAATATTCAATGATATGAGTATATCTTGACTCAAAATTATTGTAAAGTCTCTTGTAGATCAAATATTTAGAAATATTTCTTGTTTAACAAAATTTCATTCTACTCATTCATTTGAGAACTATTTATTAAACATCTATTCAATACTAGACATTGAGCATACAGTGGTGACTAAGACAGGCACTGTCCCTGTAAGGAGGCCAAGGCCAACATACTCATTAGGCATAGTAAACATAATGTCTAGGTTCACAATACTCTTTAGGGGTCCATGAAAATGTTCTAATTTCTTTTAAAATGAGAAGGGAAAAAAATTAATATAATCCTGACTCGATTGGATTACTTTTTATGCCAATGAAGCCATAAAATATAATTTTTGTATTTTTATGAGAAAAGAGGCCCGTGAAAGCAAAAATTTCTAGGTTTCATGAAACTTATAAAGCATGCCTATGTGGAGTTTCATTGTATTAGCAGAAGAGCTAAGATGGTGGCATAGTGGGAGGACGCTTGGCTTGCCTTATCCCTTGAACACAACTAGATAACTATCAAATCATTCTAGATTTCTAGAATACCCTAGAAATCAACCTGAGGACTGATAGAACAAACTGCACAACTAGAGAGAAAGAAGAAGCAACATTGAGAAAGGTAGGAAGTGTGGAGAGGTGGTTGGGGGAGAAAGGGATCTCAGGTGTTGCAGAGTAGAGGGAGCTCTGATCTTGGAGAAAGGTGAGAGAGAGGGGAATGCACAGGGGAACGCACAAGGAGAATATTTCCCCAAAGCCATTGTCTGGGGAGATGAGACGAGCTGATTTTCTGTTTTTGCTACCTACCAGCAAGGCTCAAAGACTGGTGTTTGGAGGTGGACAGGGTTGACTGGGATAAAGACCTGAGGGCACTAGGCCACTCTTGGAGAGAAGGCAGGCAAGCAGCCCCAGGTCAGAAGGTGCGATCTGAGAATTGCCTGAGGCACAAAAGGAGAGACTGTTCACTCTTCTTGGAGTGCATCTATGAGAGGTGGAGTTCTCAGAGTGGCCTCTCCAGGGAGAAAAGAGCTGGCAAGTTCCACTTCCCTCCCTTCCCCCTCAGCATAGGCACAGAGACACCTGCTGGGGGCAGCTAAATCAGACACTGGCTATTTAGCCTGCTTTGTTCCAAATCCCACACCCCTGCACTCTCGCACAACTGTCCTTCTTGGTCAAACCTACATGAGTCCCAGCGCAGCGAGACCCTCTCCTAGAAAACCATCACAGGTCCCTTTCACACCAGGTCCTAAAGTTTGGATTTTAAAAGTCAGCAGGCTTGGCTGGGATAGAACCCAAAGCACTCTGCACTGTTCCAGGCAGACAAGCAACTGGGAGAAAGACAGTGTGAAAACAGCAACCTGGAAACCCTGGGATGCACCAGGGGTACTTATTCACTCTTCTGGGAGTACTTCCCTGAGAGCAGCAAACACGAAGTCCTCTCTCTGGAGACAAAGTGGCTCATAGACGCGATTTCCCTCCTCCATCCTTCAACATAAACCAACTTTAGTAAATAGCACAATACCAATACTGGCTGCCTAATCTGCGTACACCAAGTCCCACCACCATGGGCTTTGCTGGTGCTGATTTCTCAGACAAGTATGCCTGAGGACCAGGACAGCAGGCCCCATACTCAGCGGACCAGCACAAACCCATGCATGAACTATGCATACTGACCATAGAGTTCAGTAAGACTTCAGTTCTAGTGGAAGCAGCATCATGTCTCATTTAATAAGCAGAACAGAGCACACCTAATTAAAAGTCTCCACACTCTGGCTGAGGTACTAACACTGCCCATTGCAAGCAAAGAGGACCTCTACAGATGACTGACCTGAGGCATAGAGAAGACAAAACACAGGAACAGAGTGCATGCATCACACACCAGGGACATTTCCTGAAGTACAAGAACCTAGACACTATATGAGCTCTTCTTCATAAAGTCATTATGCTGAGAGACAGGAAACATGACATAATATTCTAACACAAAGAAGAAAACAGAGACCATACAAAATACCAAGATGGAGGAATTCACCCCCAAAAAATAAAAGAAAAGGTCTAGGTCCAACATCTAAATGAAATAGATATAAGTAATATGCTTGAATTTAAAGCAACAATCATAAGGATACACTCTGGGCTTTAGAAAATAAAGGAAGACATCAGGAAGACCCTTACCACAGAGATAAAACAGTTAAAAAACAATCAGTAAGAAATGAAAAATGCAAAAACAGAGATTTGGAACTGACTGGATATAATGACTGCAAGGACTGAAGAAACTGAGGAACATGTATGTAACTGTTATTGAGCATATAATAATGGAAAATAAGGCAGCTGAACAAGACAGAGAAAGAATGATGGATCATGAGAATAGATTTAGGGAACTCAGTGACACCATCAAATGTAATAACTTTCATATCATAGAATTCCCAGAAGAAGAAAAGAGAGAAAAGGGGACAGAAGGCTTATTTGAGGAAATAATAGCTGAAAACATCCCTAATCTGGGGAAGGAAACAGACATATAGACCCAGGAGGCACAGAGAACTCACAAGAAAATCAACAAAAGCAGGTCACACCAAGACATACTGTAGTTAAATTTGCAACATACAGTGATGAAGAAAAATCCCAAAAGCAGCAAGACAAAATAAGTCCTTACAAGGGAAGACCCATAAAGCTAGCTGCAGATCTCTGCACTGAAACTTGGCAGGACAGAATGGCGTGACATGATATACTGTAGTTAAATTTGCAACATACAGTGATGAAGAAAAATCCCAAAAGCAGCAAGACAAAATAAGTCCTTACAAGGGAAGACCCATAAAGCTAGCTGCAGATCTCTGCACTGAAACTTGGCAGGACAGAATGGCGTGACATGATATATTCAACA